>NC_080734.1:19370891-19450891 GCF_019097595.1 Hemibagrus wyckioides | reverse complement strand
GCTCAGTTCTTGTATCCGAGGACGTGCAGACTTGGAGAAAAAGCAGGAGAGAGGGGGACCAGCATTACGGACATTATTAAAGAGAGGGGGTAAGTGTACACTGTACCAAAACAAACCACCGAAAGCTTTCCTAAAGGATTTCTGACCTTTTTAAACTCTTCATTATTTCATCTGATCAGTAAACAAAGACTCGGACTGACCGTGCTGCATCAGACATCACTAATGGAGATTAATTGCTCATGCAGCACTAGTTGTTTAGTCGTTAATAATACGTACGTGATGTGTGTGTGTGTGTGTGTGTGATGTTTGATGAGAGAGGATGCTTGTTGTTGTGTCTACTGATGATATTTTATGGATCTGGGTGGACTGACATCATGGCTGTGCAGAAGTCGATGGTTATGTAATACGCATAAGGTGGGATTTACAGAGAAAAGTTGCACTTCAATTATATACAAAATCTTCAACAAAGGCATCGGTGTATGCTGTCTGGAACCTAGTGTCAGTGTCGGGCTGATATCAGCAGAACATGGTGCATTAGATATCAGATCCTGTAACAAATAGCAAAGATTGATTTTGGATTTTTTGGGAGAGTTGGAAAAAAAATGAACAAAATATACCTTCTAAAGCGTATTACTTTGCAAATAAAACAGCATCAGATCCATTTCTGTGTGATTGTTGGTATCGTGACATTTCTGTTACGGTGTTTTGTGCCGTTTTGACACAGTTAACCTCCAAGCTCAGCCGAGGCT
This sequence comes from Hemibagrus wyckioides, assembly GCF_019097595.1. NCBI lineage: Eukaryota > Metazoa > Chordata > Actinopteri > Siluriformes > Bagridae > Hemibagrus > Hemibagrus wyckioides. The sequence continues at coordinate 19,450,142 of NC_080734.1, read as the reverse complement.
CTTCTTACCATTCCACTGACAAGCTGTAAATAAACAGCAACGTCTGCAGGAAGTGGATATTGATCAGCGTTCCTTGTGTGTGTGTGTGTGTGTGTGGGAGGTTGGACAAGGTTAGTGTGTGGGTGTGGGTGGGTGTGGGTGTATGTGTGTGTGGTCTCCCACTTTCAGAGGTGTGTGTCACTATTATGTATGATCGCATGAAGCAGGTTCAGTACATGAGGATTGTTTTATTCTTCTGCATGTTATAAAAGTCATACGTGTTGATGCGAAATGAAATCCAGGTTAAAGACATATCACTGACCTTTATTAGCTATCTCACTGCACCTCAGTGGGTCGGTGTAGACGTCGTAGCTGTGTGTTCCTCATCTGAATTCACGTCATTCCCTCAGGACAAAATCAGTGTTCTCAGATTGGGCTTCAGCTGGGTAATGGAGTAAATAACCACTGACAAATCGCTGAAATATTTAGGGGGAGAAGTCAGAAAAATGTGTCTTTTTAATCAAGTCGCATTTTATTAGTTGGGGGTTTTCAACTAAATATACTGAATGGTTACAGATAGCTGTATCTACTGTCACTATAGAATATTCCAGATATTAAATTTATCCTGATTTATTCTAGAGGGCTTGGTGAAATCCCAATTTTACTCAAACAAGTAAAAACAAAGAAATAAAATTTGTTTCTCTAGGAAGCATTGAGGCTTGGCAGCGAACATGGCATCAATATTGTTTCCTAATTGCCTCGTAGTGTGACAGGTTTTCAAAGATTCATTGATTCACTGTTTCATTGATATATTGATTCCAGTGTGCTGACAGATGTCTTAAAGTGAAATACTCAGTAAAATATAAATAGTGAGGGGGGGGGGACACTGAAAAAAACACTAGCATTAATTAGGTATTGAAAAGGTATAGATATAGAAAAGGTATAGAAAACACTAGCATTAATTAGGTATTGAAAAGGTATAGATATAGAAAAGGTATAGAAAACACTAGCATTAATTAGGTATTAGTTGGTATAGAAAATGAAATTCTAAAAAGGTTATATTTAACATCATCAGCAGTGAAGTCTCAGAAAATTTTCTTTGGGGTTATTTGACACTTAAGTGCATTTGCTGAAGTGAGATGTATTCTGCTCTGTTTGAAAAAAGAGAAATAAATAAAATCATAAGGAATCAGAGAGGTGTGTTCATGTGTTCTGGCTGTTTTTGTGTACTGACTGTGAGGAAAGCCGCACTGAGCGCTCTTTAACACGCCGAGAATTCATTACAAATCTCAAAGGAACAGAAATCCATTTCTGCCTTTAGTCCTCTCATTGCTCATCCTCCCTTCCTCCCTCCCTTATGCCCTCTATCTATCTATCTATCTATCTATCTATCTATCTATCTATCTATCTATCTATCTATCTCTATCTGCCTACCCCCCTCTCTCTATCTGTCTATCTACACCCCCTTCTCTCTCTCTCTCTCTCTCTCTCTCTCAGTTGAAAGAACAGATTAATCCTCCTTGCTACGTGAAGAAAGAAAATGAACAGCATGACCCTGGCAGGTATGTTAACTAGTTGTCCTAGTCATGTTTATTACAGTTTTGCAGCCTAAATATAAATCCCCAAGTTGTCTTAATGCTGTTTGTTGTTTCTGTGAAGTGAAGGAATGGTTTTGTAGATTTTTATTTGACATGACTGACTCTTCTCCTTTCAGCCTACCGAAACAAACTGAAGGAGCTCCCTCTAGTGTCACTCTTCTGCTCCTGCATCAAGTCGGACATTACAGAGAAGCAGACCTATAAAGCTGAAGGTAAAACGGCAGAGCATGCTAGCTCAGTGTAGCATGCTGGCTCTTAGCTACCAGCTAGCTCTTAGCTAACATGTAGTTTCTGTATTTTTACACATCACTCAGAACATTCACTTGGATACAGGATCATATATTTGTATAAACACACACTGCTTACTGTCATTACTGTCATTATAAATGAGTTATATAATTGTGAACCACTTCAAAGAATGTACTTATTATTGTGTACATTCTTTTTAATGTATATACCGTGTATTTCTGTATGTCTGTATGTCTGTATGTCGCTTTGCACTGAATTAAAGTTAGGTATCTAGCTGTATTGTTTGACTTTCTTCATTTTTTCAAGGTATTGTCCTCAGACACAATTTCAGAATACATTAGATAGATAGATAGATAGATAGATAGATAGATAGATAGATAGATAGATAGATAGATAGATAGATAGATTGATTGATTGATTTAATAAATGAGACCTGGCACGTTCTCTGATAGATGCAGTGGACCTGAACTGGTGTGAGATCAAGGACGTGGAAGTGATCGAGCTGAACAAGCGTGCATCAGGCCAGGCGTTTGAAGTGATCCTGAAGCCACCTTCATTCGACGGTGTGCCTGAGCTGAACGCCTCCATGCCACACCGCAAAGACCCCTCACTGGAGGAGATCCAGAAGAAGCTGGAGGCTGCTGAGGAGAGACGGAAGGTTCGATACACACACACACTTTGTCTTTGTCTTTCTCTCACTACACACAGAACAATCTCCAGATAATAAAATCCTAACACACATAAGCCTTTCTTCAGTTCCAGGAGGCAGAGCTGCTGAAGCACCTGGCTGAGAAGAGAGAGCACGAGAGGGAGGTGATCCAGAAGGCCTTCGAGGAGAACAACAACTTCATCAAGAACGCAAAGGAGAAGCTGGAACAGAAGATGGAGACCAACAAAGAGAACCGCGAGGCCTTGCTGGCCGCCATGCTGGAGAGGCTTCAGGAAAAGGTAAAGACAGTGTAAAGAAAACAGTTGTCGTGTCTGGATTCATTCCATATTCACTGTATAGCACACTGTGTGGGGTCTGGTCATTTATAGTTCTGTCCGAATGCTGATATAACCTGGATTGCAAAATCTCTAACGATTTATTTTTCAGGACTTTCGCAACCGCACTTTGCATAACCAGTACATTTAACTACAAATGATTAACAATCACAAGAGCTGCTGTTAGTGATGTATTTAACACAGAAGATGGCTTTTAATATGCATATAGATTTATAATTACATAGTGCATTAGCACATCTCCTTCCTGTGTGTGTGGAGTTTCCATGTTCTCCCTTTCCTCAGGGGTTTTCTCTGTGGTTTTCTCCCCCACTCCAAAGGCTGATCGGCATTAATAAATTGTCCATAGTGTGTGAGTGTGTGATTGTGCCCTGTTATGAGTTGGCACCCCCTCCAGGGTGTCCACTACCGGGTATAGACACCAGGATCTTTCCAACCCTGTGTTGGAAAAACGTTACAGAAAGTAGATCGATGTTTAAATAATTTATCTAACGGTGCATCAGGATGATACGTGAGAAAGCAATTTCAGAAAATTATTAGACTCAAGGTCAGTGATGGTTCACTTAGGGCTTTGGACTGCTGAAAGGTTGGACTGTGAGTTTGAATCACTGTAACACCGAGGCATCACAGTTGGATCAGATGGTGACCTGTCCACAGGGTCAGATAAGACAGAGACACACCTTTTAAACCATTCTCAACTCCATACAATAGATAGATAGATAGATAGATAGATAGATAGATAGATAGATAGATAGATAGATAGATAGATAGATAGATAGATAGATAGATAGATAGATAGATACTTTATTCATCCCAGTGGGACATTTACAATTTACAACTAAACCTATATTGAAATACTAATTTAAATATTTTAATAATACTAATTTAATTCAACTAAACTAAAGCTCACACTCACAAGGCAGCTTCCTCACAGCCCTACTAACTATCCATTGAGTTATTACTACACCTAGTGGTCAGAATAGGAACTGCAACCATTGATATAAACCATAGGGGCCGGATTTTCATCCTCATCCTCGCTTGTGAACAGTTTCAGTTGAACAGATGGAGCAGACCGGGCAGCTAATGCATGCCAGATTGGCCTAGTTTAAAAAAAAACTCACACACACACAGAGATCTTGTTTTTATAGCAAACAATCTATTAAATCAATTTCCACAAATGTCAGGGCAGAAAGTGTGTCTGTGATATAGTGAATAATTTCTCTTGTAATATATCCTGCAGATACATTTTCAGATGCCAAAATTGTTTAGTTTTAGGTCTTTTGTATGTTTATTATTATTATTATTATTATTATTATTATTATTATTATTATTATTATTATTATTGAGATCATAGAAATTTTTCAGAAACATGTCAAGCCTGCTTAATCTTTCATACATGTAGTGGATAGACTTTTGGCGCTGGACTTTTACTTCAAGTCAAATATTCAGGGCTGATCTAAAAATTCATTCATTCATAGCCTATATTATAAGTCAAGTGTGATAGCCTCTGGACTTCATTTTGTCGGAGGCACTGTGGTCATTATTGTCAGCTTGAGAGAGACGCTTTCCCCTTATCAGCTCTGAATGTAGACAGAGTAGATAGAGAAGCTGAAACATCATAGAAACAGATCTTAGCTTCCTATAGGGTTTTTACTTGGACTCCTCACTGACCAACAACCTGCTGCAGGGCTCTAAATAGAAGGTTTAATGTTTTTTAGAAGAGGGACAAACCATAGATCTCTGGATTTAATCGTCTTTTCAAATATAAATGATACCAAATGACTCAGAGAGCTTTTTAGTATTTCTTATTATAATTATTATTATTACTTATTACCTTAATAAATTTTCAAATTAATGAATGTATTTAATTAGTTCTTTATACATCCATTGAAACTACTACACCGATCAGGTATAACATCGTGAGCAGTGACAGGTGACGTGAATAAGACTGATGATCTCCTCATCATGGCACCTGTTAGTGGGTGGGATATATTAGGCAGCAAGTCAACATTTTGTCCTCAAAGTTGATGTCAGAAGCAGGAAAAATGGACAAGTGTTAGGATTTGAGCGAGTTTTTGTCAAGGGCCAAATTGTGATGGCTAGACCACTGGATCAGAGCATCTCCAAAACTGCAGCTCTTGTGGGGTCAGTATCTATCAAAAGTGACCTTTAAGTCCTGTAAGCTGCGAGGTGGATCTGCTGCTAACATCTTGGGGCCAGATATTAGCCACAATGCAGGTCATAATGTTCATAATGTTATGCCTGATTTTATTATATATATATATATATGTATATAGTATAATAGCATACAATATCTGTTTTATGACCTAAAAATGTTCTTTCCCGTGTATGTAGGGTTTTGGAGCCTAGGTTTGTTTTTTGAGATTTGTTTTGTCCCTAGACTGATCTAATGAGGACTGTTTTTGACACTTTTAGGACAAACACGCAGAAGAAGTGAGGAAGAATAAAGAGCTGAAGGAGGAAGCATGCCGATAAAGTGCTGGAGGAAAAAAAAGTGGACTGTGGGATGGTTAAAAAAATAGGATGAGAGGGGGATGAATAAAAGAAGACATTATTTCTCATTATAGTAACGGAGGCGAGTAGTGGACATTGCTAATGGCAATGAAAAACACAAGCAAATCTTTGTTTTGTTTTGCATTCTTTTGTTCTTTTTTTCCATAGGATATAAATTGTCAAAAGTGATAACTTGTTCGGACAACAACACAACAGTAGCTCTAGTGTCAGAGGCAGGAGTCAGAAAACTTTCAGTAAATCAGTGCTTTGTACATAGCAAGGTGATGATGTAGAAGAAACAAGAAATCATTCATAAATAATACAGACACACAGATCATGCAGATTTAAAGATCAGTACTTTTGGGGACAAGATAACCGGATATTGCACTTCATAAATGTCTATACACGTTTTCTTAAATGTATGCCATCTAGCAAAGCGCAAGCTATGCATGTTTACTCACTGATCATTTATTTAATATAGAGGCACACGTGATTTCTCAATAAAAATGAATTTATAAAGGACTTTATTCACATTGCTTTTGTTCTCCAAGCAGTATTAAATTCATGATTATGCATTTTTTCATGACAGAGATTCGATGGCAATAAATATTATTGTCAGAAATATTGGTAGAAATGTTAGCTTCTTCAGAACTATCCTGGACTAAATAGTTAAAGCACAATTCAGAGGCACATATAAGCTCAAAGACTTTTGCTCAAATGATAGCTAAGAAGAGAGAGAGAGAGAGAGAGAGAGAGAGAGAGGAGATTTAATTTAAGAAACAGTGGAAAACAAATAAAATACTTTTATTTTAATGAAGTGGCAGTCAGAGAATTAGCATTAGCTGTGTATGATGTCATTTCTTATGGCGTATCTCTGTGTTGTTTTTTGTCTTTGTCTTGTCATACCACATGTTAACAGCATTTAGGCCAAAAGACATTAGACATTAGGTGACTTTACAAAAATGACAGTATATATGTGTTTTGACGAGCGCCGATGTTAATTGTTCAGAAATTGTTCACGATGATGATTTGGCATGACGGTCAGTAAAAACATCTGGTTACTAAACCACTAACTTGTGCTTTGTCTTTTTGATGGTCTTGTATTCTTAAATTAACAGAATAGGAGAGAACAAAAAAGACAAAAGCAACCTAACAACGCTCTTCATGTACAGCTCTCTGATGTGATATGGTTTCCTGAGCTAAAAAAGAAAGCAATAATACAGCAACCTGTGACTGTGAAAGGCTGGTATGAAGAGCTGTGAAGATGATTTTCAGTCAGATTTCACGTCACAGCAGCGCTACATGTGAGACATGATTTTGGGTACAACGCATGTGCAGCCCACGCTGGTGGTGTGTTTCTCCAGCCGGAAGGAATAATTCTTCTTTTTGCCTTTTTGGATTCTTCTGAGCACCAGGAATTGATAGTAGATGGGTTTCGATTCCAGACCAGGGTCTTCACTCCCGTCTTTGCTCAAGCAGCCCGTTCTCTCACACTTCGCCTCGAAGATGCGGCTCGGAATGCGCGACTCATCGTAAGAGACCCTGAGAGGAGCAGAGACATTTAAACATCTTCATTTCCGTTCTGCACTTTAACCCACAGAGTTTCATTTCTGGTCTATTGCACAATGTTTTTGTGCTGAAGGTGCTGTTTAGTAAGAATGATGAAATCCGCACTGGAAAAATGACAATCTAGCAAAGTCACAACATCTGTACATCAACACAGATATCACATTTATCTGGTATAAGATTACAAATGAACTAAATGCAGTATGATTTCAAGCTCGAAATATTCTTGCTCTATTGGCAGATTTAGTTTTATTATTTGAAGTATTTATTTCAAGAAAGAATTAAAATCTCTAAAATAATTTTTTATTTTTTTTTTTTAAAAAAGCCATACAATAGAATTAAAAAAAAAGTGGACTGGTAAAGTTTGGGGTGGTAAAGGGGAAAAAAAATAGGATGAGAGGGAGATCAATAAAAGAAGACATCTTTTCTCATTAATGGAGGTGAGTAGTGGATATTGCTAATGGTATATAAATTGTAAAAAGAAAAATAACTGTCCCAACAACAATGCAATAATTTATAAAATTTTAAATAAATATTCAGATATAATATATATATATATATATATATATATATATATATATATATATATATATATATTCAGAAAAAATAAATATTAAAGCATGGAAAAACTGGTTGAGAAATCTTCTATCATTTATATTAATCACATAATAAGGAATATTATCTAAATATGGCCATATAATGTAGCAAACCTCTATGCACTGTTATTGATTTAAAAATATATATTTTAAAAATGATTATTATTATTAATAATAATAATAATAATAATCATTTTTAAAATATATTTTATATATATATATATATATATATATATATATATATATATATATATATATATATATATATATATATATATATATATTATTATTATTATTATTATCATAAACATCCTTGAACATAAAACAACGATCAGCCATAATATTAAAACAACTGCAAGGTGACCAGAATACCACTGATTATCTCTTTACAGCGTCACCTGTCAGTTGGATTTATCAGATAAACAGTCAGATCTTGAAGTTGGTGCGTTTGAAGCAGGAAATATGGATAAGTGTAGGAATCTGAGTCTGAGTGACTGATAAGGGCCACACTGTGATATTTACACGACTGAGTCAGAGCTTCTCCAAAACAGCAGGTCTTGTGTATTGATCCCGTTATGCTGGGATTCGTACCAACCAAAAGAGCTCCAAGGAAGAACAACCACTGAACCATAGACAGGGTCATGTACACACAAGTTTTGTTGATGCACATGGAGAGACCAGACTAGCTCGTCTTGTCTGATCCGACAGAAGAAGCACGAATTACTGAAAAAGTTAGAGTCTTGCACGCATGTGGATCTCACTTTGACACGAACCACCTACCTAAACATGATTATAGACCAACTACAACTCTTCATGGCGACAGTGTTCCCTAATGCCAGTGTCCTCTTTCAACAGTAATGATGCTGCCTGACTCAGGGACAACATTATTAAACAAAAATAAAAGCTACAGAGCCAGAGTAAAGTGGTTTGACTGGTTCAGTAATATGCAGGCTGAAAGTTAAGCGAGCCGGTAGGACACACACGATTTCATTACATGAAAACCCGGCCTAACGATACGGAAGAATGACTTGACAATAGCAGGAACAACAGGTCACACAAAGCACGAAGAACATCACCTCAATCATCAGGATTACTACACAGCTTCAATCTGGATTGAGTTTCTTGGCTGATGAGATTAAGTGATGCACGTATTGGGAGCATCATTACTGGAGCGTTACACGTCAACATGAAGGAAAAATAAAGGGAGATGTACCGGGACATAATAGAGTAGAATTTAATCTCATCAGCCAAGAAACTCAATCCGGATTGAAGCTGTAGGTTTTAACAAAACAACAACCCTTTAACATAACACATGAAGTCATGGTGTTGCCTCACGGATCTGCTGACGTGAATCTCATGAACGTTTATGGAGTATTTTGAAATCTTGAGTCCATGTGAGGGAACTTTATAAACCTTAAACCAAATGAAGATGACTTGCCAAGCGGATCGGCCCAGAATTAAACCACAGTGCTGCAAAAAGTCGGTTACACTGCAAAAACTAACGCCTTCTACAGTAGGCAAGTTAAAATATCTTAAATATAATCAAATTCATCTGGTATTTTCTATTATAAGGTCACAATAAACCAGATAGACCAGAAACATAATTCTACATATTTTTTATTAATTTCTAGCTTTAATTTTTTTGCAGATAATTATGTCTGTTTGTATTAATAAATGCTTTAGCAATTTTACTTAGTCCATAAAATAAGACTAATTTATGCCTGAGATTAAAAAGAAAATTCTAGAAAGATTTTTAATCATTTTGTATGTAATCATGTAACGAGAAAGAGCATAAAATTTTTACTCTATTCAAGTTTGCAGAGTACTTCTTACTGTAGACATCTCAATGCTGCAATTGCAAACAACAAACGACGTCATTTTTGGTGTCTGAATACTTCGTTTACTATCACTAGTATTGTTTAAAACATCTCTTTGTTCATGCTTACGAATAATTATCTGAAGTGGATATACACTCTGTTTGTGTGTGTGTGTGTGTGTGTGTGTTGCATCATGTGTACATTTTGAATCAGACTCACTCATACGTCCACGGTGATACTGACTGCCTCGGAGATATTTGGTAGGTATCTGGTTGGATTTCTTCTGCAGAATCGAGAATTAGCTGCAGTTTTTTGGATTTTTGCAGGGGGCCCTTTTTAGCTGGAGCCCTTCTCCGTTCTTTGTTTCTTCCTTTCCGCTCTGCAGGAGAACGATCTGCTCCGAGCAACAGTACCCCCAACGTTAACAACAGTGTGACCTTGAAAAGCTTGAAGGAGAGAGGAGAGAAGAGGTACAGAGAGGAGATTACTATTTTTCTTCTTCTCTTAATGCCTGTAGTCAGTGTTTCAAGGAAACAACTCCAGTATCTATGCATTTATTAATTATTATTTATTATAATAAATAATTAATAGCATTTATTAATTATTTATTAATTATTATTCTACAAATATTGTGCACATAACATTTTAAACGCTATCAGAGTGATACAGCAGTAAAACTCTCAGCTTTTTTAAATTGTCGTTAAAATTTACAGGAAATAAATAAATGTATGCTCACTAACCAGTGAGATGTACATCTTGAGATAAACAGGTGCGCTGTCAGTATCGCAGTCCGTCCTCAGCACAGAACTGGTCCATTCAGTGACAAATGAGGGTTTGTGAATTCCCCATCTTTATATACTGCTACATGTCATGCCTTGCTTGTGTTGTATTTCCTTCCCTTTGACATACTTTTGTCTTTTAGATGTAGACGAGCGGTTGAATATGTTCCAGTCTGCGGCCATGCAAAGGAACAACCTGAAATGGATATTTCAGAAAAATGCTTTTCGGTTTCATTTCTAAAGCATGATCCTCCCAGGTGTAAAGTTTGCCTAATCCAGGATATCATAATGTAGAAATGCAATTTCATCTTTTTGTTGTAATAAAGCATCTACGCATGATTAATCTGTCTGTCTTTCCTAAAATGCATGAATATGAAGTGTTTGATTGTGTTGTTTTTATTTCTCGTCATCAGCTGCACCGATAATTCAGCAGCTCTCGGCCATGACGTGTGTGGTTGACTGCACCAGCAGACACGTGTTATTTAACATATGTTAGGGTTAAAAGGGTTTAGTGAACACGCTCTAAATAATGAAAGCAAAGTTAAACATGGATAAGTTGTATTCAAGCTTATCTGAGATTTACAATCACCTGAGTGACTCAGGAGCCACATCCCTAATATACCACTCATGTTTCATACAGTAAGTGGACCACCTGATAAACTATAGTAATATATCGTATATAAAAATATGAAAGTTAGGAAATGATATTTTTAAAAAGGGGGGTTGCAAGGAAGAAGAAGAAGAAGAAGAAGAAGAAGAAGAAGAAGAAGAAGATGAAGGGGATGAAGACGATAAAGAAGAAGAAGAAGCCTTTATTTCATCACATATACAGTACATTACAGCAGAGTGTCCTTACATATCCCAGCTTGTTAGGAAGTTGAGGTCAGAGCACAGGGTCAGCAGTGATGCAGCTCCCTGAAGCAGAGAGAACACAGAACATGTCTTAATAATTGCCTGAATAATATAATGATGGTCTAGTTTATCAAACACAGCACTGAGATTAAGAAAAACAATGATTTCTTCTTCACATTTCATTTCAGGTCTTCAGGGAGCATGGTGGCTTAGTAGTTAGCAGGTTTGTCTCACACCTCCAGGGTTGGGGTTTGATTCCTGTCTCCTCCCTTTGTGTGTATGGAGCATGTATGTTCTCCCTGTGCTTCAGGGGTTTCCTACAGGTTCTCCAGTTTCCTTCTCCAGTAGGCTGATCGACATCCATAAATTTCACATAGTGTGTGTGAGTGTGTGTGGTTGTGCCATGTGATGGCAACTTTCTTCATTTGACAGAGTGAAGGGATGACATTTCATGATGTTTGGATTGTATTTGTCGATATAGTGACTGTAAAAGGAACTTTAAAACGAAGAATATTAAAACCGAAACCAATGCGTCTGTAGAAAGATCAGTGATCTGAGTGTTTTAAGTTCGATCGAAGACCTTTGACAAACAAAAAGACATTGGCATTTCCTTTTCTAAGTTGAATTTTGTCTTGATAGCAATCTGAAAGTCAAAGTTAAGAAAAATGATATTTTACACTGATTTTTCACGTTTAGAGGCGCTAGTCTATGTCTATTTATGGTGAGTGTCTATTATCTGACTCTGTAAATGAGATTCTGAGCTTTTCACAAATAAACATCGTCCAATGGAACTGATTTAAGGTTTTCTTCACTCTTTCGCCAAGTTCTGCACTCATGAGGCAGAATAAGCCAGCGAATATTGTCAGCGTAAGGCGACTGAATCGAATAACAAAAAAATCGAAGAATCAGCAGGTAAAAGAAATCTGTGACGCTGACCGTCTCCTCTTGCTCTGAGAAACTGCGAGCAGAATGTAGACAGGTTTATGAACATTAAAGTCTAGATTTTTCCTCCAGCACACGCAGTATTCTGGCAGCAGACATTCTGTCGCCCACTTTGCAAAAATGTAGGTCACTAAAATGCTGATTGGCTTCTTATAACACAGCTGAATGAATGCCAAAACCACAAGAGGAGACATGAGCTCATGAGTCATTCTTGGACGATGATCATAATACAGGGTATGTGTAACAGGTTTGGAAAATATTCAGACCCCCTCAGTTTTTCTGCACACTTTAGAGTCTTATAGCTTCCATTTAAAATGGGTTCAAGTGACTTTATTGCCATCCATTTTATCAGTAATGACAAGGATAGGACAAGCAGGAATGATGTTTTACTTTTTAGATTTGTGCAAATCTTTTAAAGATGACGACGCCAGAGGTAACGGTGGTGAGGGAAAACACCCTGAGATGACATAAGGAAGAAACCTTGAGAAGAACCAGAATCAAAAGGAAAGCCATCCTCATCTGGGTCACACCAGAGAGTGTAATTAGTAATCATTTCCCTTCTATAACTGTAATATATGGCCAAAAAGTGCTAATTGTGTAACCAGGAAATTCAGTCAAGTTTTAACTTGAAGTATATCTTGATGAAGTTATCGATTGCTCACTGATGGAGCCTTTTTTTTGCACTGAAGGCGAAACTTTTCATGGTAGTCCTCAGACCATCTTCATGCTACTATCTACAGTATCCCATGTATCTCCAGGCTGTTTATGTGACACATCCTCATCATGTTCATGTGGAGCATCCACCAAGTGATGAGATTCCAACCAGGAGTTGGGCATGAGGATGAGGGTGGATCAGGCAGGTCCAGAGGGAAGAAGGGGTTTTCCTTTTTGCTTTAATTATATGAGATGTCTCTAAAACATTCCTGCATTCCAGGACTTCTCCACTTTAGACTGGACATGATTTAGAAAGGCACACACCTGTGTTTATGAGGTCTCAGAACTCACAGTGTACATCAGGCTATGTGGGCTTCAGATCTCTGTGATCAAACTGTGTCAAGATATAGATCTGACCAAGGGAATAAAATCAATTAAATTAAGCATCAAATGTTCCAAGAAGCATCATTGTGAAACCTGGGGAAAATCTTATGGCAGACACATGAAGGACTAAAAGGATCATCAGGGGCAAAAAGTCAACTCCAAGGGCCGTTTCTTTGTTTTGAAATCCAGGTGCTGCTTATCCTAAACACAATCCTACAATGGTGGTGGCTGCATCATGTTATGGGACTGCTCTTTAGCAGCAACAATGAGGAGATTGGTCAGAATTAAAGGAAGCATAGAGAGATCCTTGAAGAAAACCTGCTCCAGACTACACACAATGGTTAAGCTTCACCTACATACTTGTTTTTGTTTTGTTATTATAGATTATTGCGTGTAAATGAAAGCAGAAATATGACTATTCCATACAGCTGATTAAATACATCATAAATGAAATTTAGAGATCTAAATACTTTTCAAACTCACTTGAGGAAGGTATGTCTCCCACAGAGGTCATGAGCAATCAAAATAATCTATCCCATAATATATACTACAGTACATGAAACTGGTGTATTGTGCCTCCAGGAAGAATTGACTCCCAGTGAAGAACGGGATATTTTATTTATATCTTCTCATTGTAATGTGACTTGATAGAAATAAGATGAAATAAATGTCCTCAGAATTATTTAATAAACAGCAATAAAAATTCTAAAAGCATCATACAGTAATTGAACATTCACACCCTTTTTGATGGAAATTAAGACTTGTATTTATTTTTGAAGAGCTCCAACTAAATATATTTGTGCAGGGTTCACCTGTGTCCAAGTGTATACATGTACAATAAATAATCTGGGTATTTGGATAGTCTCTGTCATGAGAACCAAGGAACTGTCTGTGAAGCTTCAACACTATTCCCATGATGAAGCACGGTATTGGTAGTTGGTAGTGTCATGGTCTCATCTTTTCAGCAGGAGGATCTGGAAAGTTTGTCAGCATCACAGGAAACATGGATGGAAAAAATTCAAGCAAACTGTTGATAAGAGCCTGTTTCAGTCAGCCAGATATCTGCAGATAGGGCAAGATGATATGATCTATGAGAATATATATATATATATATATATATATATATACATATATATATGTAGGGCAAGAATATATGAGTGGCTTGAACTAGGTGAAGCTCTGTTGAGTCCAAACCCAGTCCAAATCCAGCTGAAAACCTTTGGTATGACCAGAAACTTGCTGTCCATCAGCATCGTCCATCTAATTTAGCTTTGAGCTTCGAAGAACATTTCTATCGAGGAGTATCTAAATCCAGAATCTAAAGGGTCTAATATGTATAAGAGGACAGGTCACACTGAGGGGGTGAATACTTATTAATTGAGCAGTTTTATTATATATTATTGCTTTATTTTAATATAAAAATGTCAGAAGATATCTAAATTCTTTATTTTAGTTGTATTTCCGACCCACTTCAAAGGTATTATGAAACTTTCAGGAGGCTTTATTAAACTAGAAGTTCCACACATCAGTACATGAAATGCTGTGTTGTCAGTAATGAACAAAGAAAAAAGCTTTCCAAGCACAGATATATATATATATACATATATATATATGTGTGTGTGTGTGTGTGTGTGTGCTTGGAAAGCTTTTTTTTTTCTTTCTTTGTTCATTACTGACAACACAGTAGCATTTCATGTACTGATACACATCAGTTACACTCTCACTATGACACACCAGTCAAGTCAAGTCTACCCACACTGCTTACTGCTTCATTACGAGACCAGTGGAGAAAAGGTGAGAGAGAGAGTAGGCGACTCCCCCGAAAACCAGCGCATCAGGAATTTAAGATACGTGACTGCTCTTGTGCTGCACAAGCTTTTATGGTTTCCATTCAGGAGGAACAGAAAGTCTTGAATTGTAATGAATATGTTGCGATTGTCCAAAAAGTCACAGATATGTTTTGGGATCTTTGTTGCTTTTTAGATATCCGAGTCGCTCTAACATGTGAGAGGGATTCTGTTCCAGTACATTATTAAGGGTGAAACGAAAACTGGTAGAAATAAAACAATCAATCAAGCTGAAAATCAGGTGACCGCTCATTTATTTTTCCATTGAACTGAAACATTACCTTCTTTTGTAACAATATATACAAACACACACACACACACACACACGTCACCGTTTAATGAAAATAACTGATTTTTTTTTTGTTTAAAAGCAGATAAAACAACAACAATGAACACACTTCAGCACAAAGTAGGGTACGATTTAAAAGAAATAAAACTATGCATAGATATGCGTGTATTACAAAGGAGTAAAAGCGTCCATGTCCGAATGCACATCTGCAATAAAAGTCCACACTCTGCAGTGTTTTCATTTCCTCCATTCTCTCCTTCCCATCCTGTTTAGATGAGGAAGATGATGTCATCAGCTACCATGACTTGGTTGTCGTCTTGCATCCGTGCGAGAGCGGCCTGGACCTCGGCCTTCTCGAACGGAGCCGAGCGCTCCTTGTTGACCTCTCCCATCAGAGCGTTCATGCCCACAGACTGAGCATGTGCGGCTCGGAAGACTTCCAGCAAGGCGGCTTTGAACTCCTTCATCCTGCAAAACACACAAGACGTGTCAGAGCCTGAAGATATCTATAACAAAACGTGAATAAAACATCTGACCAATCAGATTAATCCGAGATTAGTCTAAATCTACTGGAACTGTTATAACAGACTTTAGGATTAAGTTTAAAATCCTTTTAGTCTATTGAAATATGCATTCCCTCGTACTCAAGAGAGTACAATAGAGATAATTTGCTATTTAAACACTAGTTATTAATGTTTGGTTGCTGTTCTCTACGTCCTTGTGCTTTGCACTGACCTGTCCGCTGACAGCTCTGAGTGGCCGTTCTGCGACGTCTCCATGGGCTCCTCACTGGGTCTTGCGGAAGCTGGAGATTGGACTGAACACAAGAAAAATCGCAATATAAATAAACAAGCATTATTTTATTTTTTTATCAGACGTGTACAGGCCACTACGTGATAAGGAGAAGGTGTAACTCTGCTCACTCTGAGGTATGTCCACCTCGGTGGTGAAGTCATAAGGGTCGTACGTTTCACTGCCCTGTGACGGCCGGCGCTCAGTCGAACGGCGCCTCCTAGAGGACAGAGAGCAGGTTTAACACATAATCAAGAGTAAAAAAAAAAATGGCTTCCTCTTAACAGATTAAACGTTAAGTGTTCAGACCTCTTTCTTTGTTGTCTGGGGGTGCCCTGATCTTCCTCATCCTCCTCTTCATCATCATCAGAGGCTGCATCACGCTCTCCATGTCTGGTACGCTTCTTCTCCTTCTCCAGGACCTAGAGTATTGAAAGGAATGATTGTGACTTTGTAGCTAATAAGATGCTTATAAACTGTAAACATGACATAGTTATATTCGTTGAGATTGAAGAAAGATATTTCAACTAAACTAACATTAATAACTAACGTGCTTCAGTGGGTAAACAAGTTAGGCTTCGTTAACATTATGCCTTTTTTCTGATGTAAGCCACTGGTCAAGTCTGAGGGTCATCGTGAGTGGCTATGTGTGTGTGTGAGTGTAGTGTTAGTGTAAATGAGAGTGACATGCGAGTGTCAGTGTGAGTGAGTGTTACTGTTCATGGTAGTGTAGTGTTTGTGTAAGCATAAGTATGAGTGTTTATGTGAGTGTGTGTGTGAATGAGTGTTTATGTGAGTGTGTGTGTGAATGAGTGTTTATGTGAGTGTGTGTGTGAATGAGTGTTTATGTGTGTGTGTGAATGAGTGTTTATGTGAGTGTGTGTGTATGTGAGTATGAATGAGTGTTTATGTGAGTGTGTGTCTGAATGAGTGTTTGTGTGTGTGTGTGTGTGAATGAGTGTTAATGTGAGTGTGTGTGTGTATGAATGAGTGTTAATGTGAGTGTGTGTGTGTATGTGTGTATGAATGAGTGTTAATGTGAGTGTGTGTGTGAGTGTGTGTGTGTGAGCCAGTCCAGGACAGTGCACGGTCCCGTAGTGCATGGTGACTTGCCTTCTTGCACGTTTTTTATATTTTATTTTTGTAAAATAAGCTGTAGTTATTGGCTGACACATTATTAAAGGTGATATGTATTAATAAGTCCACATATGTATGAATAGATGAACCTTTAACCGTAAGTACAATAAGCTTTCTTTCACAAACAAGATCAAGTTGAAAACAACAGCAATAAAACATTCCTTCTAGTAAAACCCCAAACCACCACCAGCACCCCACCCCCCACCCCCCAGAATCCAGGCCCCCAAAGCCCCCTGAACCCTCTATAGAGATATAATTCCTTCTGACCGGTACATGAGTATCACTAATTATTCCAGATTAAAGGTGTGTGCAGGTGTAAGGAAGACTCTCTGACCTTTTTAAAGTAGGCGAACTGAACCAGCTCCACGGCCACCTCAGTGTCCTCCAGCTCCACAGATTTGCTCATGCGAGCCTTGGCATGTGCCGTGGCCAGACGGATCAGAGTCTCCAGAGTCCTGACCGTCACTGGGGAGGTCTGTACGAGAGAGAAAGCGCCACTTAATCACTGTGCTACTTAATTTAAAAGGAAGATCTTGTGATTTCAAGACGGACAAACATTTCCTCACCCGCGCAATGTCCGAGCCCAGCTGCTCCTGGTTGCGCAGTCTTGTGTATTCCTCTGCGATGTGATTGGCTGCTTCTTGGGTCAATACGGGATTAATCACCTTGGCAACATGGATGTACTTCCTCATGAACTCTTTGCTCAGCACCCGATCCCTTAAAACGGGGAGAAAAAAAACATCAGCCCTGTTTATCACACCGCTTCATTCTTTAAAGCGCGGTCACTCTACATTTTTCGTTCCATTGAGTCCCGTTCACACGCCTACGAATGCTGGACACCAGAGTGATAACACGTGATATCATTAACATTTAAACTCTGATGTAATTTAGTCATTACAGTAAACAGGTCTCAGTGATGTGTTGCTTTTTGTAAACAGATTTATAGTGTATACCTTTGTCTCCGGTTGCCATGGAGAAGATGGTTATGTTTCTCATACACCTGAAGCTCCTCCTCTTCCTCCCGCACCACATCGGGGTCCTCGGTGGCCAACACATCCACTGTACCACCCAGAGCCATCGCTGGAACACAGTCAGGGGTGTGGTGGTGAGTTTGGTGTAATTACACAAATTACACAATTACACAATTAGACTGAGAAAACATCTGCAAGCCCTAACAAATTCCACACTGCTTGACTCAGCACAGGAGGATTTCAGGATCTAAACCTGGTTTTAGTTTAAAGCTCTATTCTGCAACATTTAACCCGAGGTCTCGGCTTGACAGCTGAAGTGAAGTCTGAGTACCTGTTCCTTCTTGCTCGCGAGGATCCCGGTAGCGGTGCATGCGCAGAACATGGTCCGAAATCTCACGATCCTGCTCAGGGTCCATCTGATCCAACATGATGAAGAGCAAATCGAAACGAGACAGCAGAGAGTCCTGCAGCCCGATGTTCTCCATGGGGGTCTTATACTGATCATACTGCAGAGAGAGACAGAGAGAGAGAGAGAGTCAGATTATTCAGTAGATCCACAAACCACATGACTTGCTGTAACTGACCGGTATGTGAATCTGTACTAGATGATGGTGTATTATAAAGCACTCACCCGCCCATACACAGGGTTGGCAGCTGCCAGGACGCTACAGCGGGCGTTCAGACGAGCATGAATCCCCGCCTTGGCGATAGTGACACGCCCCTGCTCCATGACCTCGTGGATCGCAGTGCGGTCCATGTCGGACATTTTGTCGAATTCGTCAATGCAGACCACGCCTCGGTCAGCCAGCACCATGGCACCAGCCTCCAGTCGCCGCTCACCTACAGGACAGAGCAAGAGTTCAGAGTCAGACGTCTAGTGTGTTTCTGTAATTACAGCACCGCTCTACTGTAACATCACAGTCACAGATCATCCTTAACAATCAGCTGGAACAAAGATGAATTTCACCTACATTTCACACAAAAGTCTGTGCACCCTTGGGCCAAAGTAAAGAATACTTTGCCTTTATATATTTATAACTAATTGTTTCCTTTTCTGTGAGCAGCATCTAGATTCTCTCACTAAAAATGCCCCATCAACTCTATAAGATGTTTGGACAGATACGTGAATAACACTGTCTTTATCATATCCTGGGGAGATAATACGAGCTTTAGCCTTATATATCACACTGCTAGACTGCATGGTCAAAGAATGGCTTAGACACCTGACCATCACACCCCTCTTATCTGCTGGAGGCTCACAAAGCACAGAGCTCCATGAAGACATGGTGTAGCGGTTAATGTTGTAGTGGAAGACCTGGAGTGTCCTGCACTGATCCCTGACTCTGACTCGACCCCACTGGGATGAACTGGAACATCGACTGAACCCCAGACCTCCTCACTCTTACAACATCAGTGTCTGATCTCACTAATGCTCTTGTAGCTGAATGATCACTAATCCCCACAGACACACTCCAACATCTAGTGGAAAACCTTCACAGTATGGGTGTGATGGTCAGGGGTGCACATATTTTTGCTCATATAGTGCAGATTCACAGGTTCATTAGAAATCTGTGCCATTTTTTTATCCCGTATCCCTCTACTCATGGCCAGTTTATTAGGAACATTCATGTGATTATGCAAATCATGTGCCAGAAGAACAATACATAAACTCATGCACATGAAGGTCAGAAGTTTTAGTAAAGGCTCACGCTGCAGTACCTGTCTCCTGGTCAGTGGTGACGGCTGCAGTGAGACCAACACCTGATGAGCCGCGGCCTGTGGTGGGAATGGCGCGAGGGGCTGTATGCAGCACGTAGCGCAGCAGCTGTGACTTTGCTACAGAGGGATCGCCTGGCAAAGAAAACAGAAAACAGAACCATTTACATTTATAGTTAAAGACTAGAGTGTGATTTTTCTTCAAGGATCAAAATACATGTGGAGACTCTTGCATTTGATTTCCTGCCTCCAAGCTGCAGGTTTATTCTAAGCTTAAAGTTTATTTGTGATACAAACCTATGAGGAGGACATTGATGTCTCCACGGAGGCGTGATCCATTCTCCAGAACCTTCTCTACTCCACCCAGCAGCATACACAGGATGGCCTTCTTGATGTACTCATGACCGTGGATACTGGGAGCCAACGAGCGAGCCAACTGGTCAAACACATTCTGTACAGAAACACGAGGGTAAATCTATGATGCTATAAATGATCTGAGGTGATCAGGACATAACCTCTGACCACCACACAAAAGGATATATCACTGGGAAATATAGCAATGTTCATGTCCTCACCTTAGTGCGAGATTTGCTGAAGTTCTTGATCTTCACCACATCATCAGCAGAGAAGTACGGAGTGACCTCTTTGCTCATCTGCTTCACTTGGCAAGCTATCATAATGGTCCTGAATGTAGGAGCAACAAAGACAGAACTGAGCATGCTCCAAGACGAGGGACTACATCTAGAACTAATAACTGTAGTGAAATCAGCGCAAGTAGAACTAGCTGTTATTCCCCCAGCGTTGTGGTCATGTTCCAAATCTATTAATAGAGGACTTGTTGTACCTGAAGGTGCCAGAGGTGAAGCCGCCCTTCTTGCCCGGCAGGCAACGGTAGGTCCCAATGATTTGCACACGATCTCCAGGTTTTGCAGCGTCCACCAGGTCGTTGTCCAGGATGATGTCCACAGAGCGGGGCAGCTGTCCAGCTGGAGCCTTCTCGGGCATCTCCTGAACTGTGATGGTTTGATGGTCTTTATAGATAGACAGACCAAACTCGGTCTCCAGGGGGTTGTTCTCTTCATCCTGGGGGAAAATCAAAGTGATTAGATGCACTTTAGTAGCCATTTTCACCTCAAATCAAATTTAACATGTAGACAAATGAGCAATACCTTTGTTGGGTAGATGGAGCTGGAAGGGAAGGCATCCAGTGAGGTCATGTCTGTGTATTTACGCTCTAAGGTCTTCTTGGTGGCTGGGCAATAATGGACACTGCGTACTACCTTGGGACGCACAAGAGAGCCTAAAACATAAAGAACAAAATGGTATTCATTATTCTGTAATATCACTGTTATAACATGTTTCACTTTGTTACACATGCATGGTTTCTGACTTCTGTATTATATTATAATATTATAAGCCATGACGTACATTTAGTTATGATGCCCTCCACACACACCATGGAGCCCAGCAGGCGGGAGGTGAGGGTACGAGGTGTGACGTGTTTGCTCCCGAAGCTGCCCTCCAGCCCGATGAAAAACTCCTCAAACTGCTTGGCGTAGGTGGCATCAACAGACGCAACCAAATCCTTCAGAGCACGCTGGAAGGCCAGGAGCTCGTTGAAAGAGTTGTTCAGCAGTCTGTAAACAGAGGACTGTTATAATCCACATAAACTCTCGGCTCCTTTACAATTATGTTTGTAGCATGCACCCATAGAGTTATAAGAGTGAGAACTCATGGTTTATACTGTATAGATAAAAGACATTATGAGTAACAGTGAATTTTTGGTTAAAGAAAGAGACTGATTCACGAAATCTGTGTTTGTCTGTGTCACATGATGCTTCAATTAAATGTTACTGACATCACACACACACACACACACACACACACACACTTTATCACTAGATTTAGCCTTTTGGTGCTGTTTAACAATTTAATTTAAAAAAGGACAAACTGTCTTTTAACAGACATTAGAGACTTCAGTCTAAATAATCAAAGTCTACTAGAATTGGTTATTACGATATTCATATATTCACGACGAATCAATGAATATTCATAAGGGCCAGTGACGTCATCAACACTGCTCTCCCATAGCTACAGACGAAAGTTCAGGAGGAAGGTCCACACTCTGAATTCCAAGCTATCTGATATATGATCACACAATTTGATCGGGCGACATAAAAGCACTTACTGATATGTTTGGTGTACTGAACAGAAAGAAAGAAAAAGTAACAGGAAAGATGAACCTACTTAGCAGCGCGTGCTTCGTTGCGGCGCCGCAGGTCGTTGATGTTGACGATGAGGCGGAATTTATTCTCACTGATCATGTCCCGGACTTTACTCTGATAGATCCCCTGATCCTGCTGTAAAGCGTGATTTAATAAAAATAGACTTATTATGCATATAGAAGTGAAAACAGTAAATACAGGAAGGAAAACTGAGACAGCGCGTGGCTTCTCTGTCCTGAGCTCGAGCCTGCACTGTGCAGAGTGCACGTGCATAAATAATATTATACATCTAGGCACACTTCGATTCACAGAATCTAAAAATAAGATTTCATGTGTGATAAAAGACAAAGCATGGCGAAACAATCTCCCCCATCGGTGCTAACAACCACAGCGAGGAGACTTCAGCAGCAACAATGGCTGGAGAAGAGATACTTACATCATCATCGAGGAAATCCAGGTAATCTCTCTGAGCTTCCCTCATCTCATGATCATCCACAACTTCGGCAGCCATTTTATACAATCTGTCTGAAATGTAATAATAATAATTACAATAATAAAATCCTTCGACAGATAAATAAAAATAAAGTACTGAGGCTCCGCGTGAGTGTCCTGCTCTGCCCCGCGCCGACTCTGGAACTTTTTCGCGCCACACAGAGTTCTGACGCTGCACCGCTTTACGCTCTGATTGGTCAAAACTAATGACTAATTTTAATATTCCAAATATTCGGTCAGGCGTCCAATGAGAACGAAGCGCGCCCCTCCCCTTTCAGGATTTCGCGCGAAAAGTTGAGGGTGCTGCGCATGCGCCAGACGACAGGGCCGCCTTTGTGTTGTTTAGGCTTCGTGAACCACAAGTTACCAAGCTGAACAAATAACACTTTAACCTTAACATCTCTTCTTTATCATTTATCTTATATGGAACTATTTTATGAACAAATCTCTTCGTTAAGATTAAAAGACAAGCAAACAGCACTCATTTGTGATGATAGAGTAAAAAATACACTACATGGCCAAAAGTATGTGGACAATCACACCCATATATGTTAAATACACATTAAACTGTACACGTGTTAATTACAGAACTCAGAGCTGTGAATGAATAAGTTATAGATTATATGGTCTAAAAGTATGTGACCACCTGACCATCACACCCGTATTTGTCTGGTATTTTCCCAAAGTTGAAGCACACAGTAGTATAGAATGTCTGTGTCCTGTAAACAGAGGACTGTTATAAACCCCATAAACTCTCAGCTCCTTTTTATTTTCACCTTACAGCATCTCAATCAGTCAGTGCAGTGAAGCTATGTTTGTACCTTATAACTATGTAGTAACAACCAAAAAAACTTACATATCCTATTCAATTTATTTGCCTTTTACAGTGGACATTGTCTCAAAGCAGCTTGATTCAAGATTCAAGATTCAAGAAGCTTTATTGTCATTTCAACCACATATAGCTGACGCAGTACATAGTGAAATGAAACAACATTTCTCCAGGACCTGGTGCTACAGAATCATACAACATGAAGTTCAAACACAAAAACAACACAGAGCTAGGACCGAAGTTTGTCCAAGCCACATAAAGTGCACAGTGTGCAGCTGGGTGCAAACAGAGCATAGACAAGACAGTGCAAAACAATAAGTACAAAAAAAGACAACACAAAAAACACAGGACACGACACAGCGCCGAAAAAAGAAAAAGAACATATGCAATGAAATGTAAATGAAATGAAATAAAATGAGATGATGTACAACTTTCAGACCTGACAACATGTATTGTGCAAAAATACAATAGCAGCGGTTGAGGTAGTGCAAAATAGAAATAAACATAAATATAAATATAGCAGCAGATGTAATAAACACAAGGGGGTTGAGGTAGTGCAATAAGTATTGAACAATATAAGTTATGTGTGTGTGTCCACACAGGTGAGAGAGAGAGTGTGTGTGTGTGTGTATGTATGTGTGTGTGTGTGTGAGAGAGAGTTTTGTACAGTTCAGTCCTGAGTGTGTGTGTGTGTGTGAGAGAGAGAGTTATGTACAGTTCAGTCCTGAGTGTGTGTGTGTGTGTGTGTGTGTGAGAGAGAGAGTTATGTACAGTTCAGTCCTGGGTGTTGAGGAGCCTGATGGCTTGAGGAAAGAAACTGTTACACAGTCTGGTTGTGAGGGCCCGAATGCTCCGGTACCTCTTTCCAGATGGCAGGAGGGTGAAGAGTGTGTGTGAGGGGTTTGTAGGGGTGTGTAAGAGTGTGTGTGAGGGGTGTGTAGAGGTCATCCAATGCTGTTAGCTTTGCGGATGCAGCGTGTAGTGTAAATGTCCTTGATAGAGGGGAGAGAGACTCCGATGATCTTCTCAGCTGTCCTCACTATCCGCTGAAGGGTCTTGCGGTCCGAGACGTTGCAGTTCCCAAACCAGGCAGTGATGCAGCTGCTCAGGACGCTCTCGATGGTCCCTCTGTAGAACATAGTCAGGATGGGGGGAGGGAGATGGGCTTTCCTCAGCCTCCTCAGGAAGTAGAGGTGCTGCTGGGCTTTCTTGGTGATGGAGCTGGTGTTGAGTGACCAGAAGAAGTCCTCTGCCAGATGAACACCAAAGAATTTGGTGCTCTTGACGATCTCCACAGAGGATCCATCGATGAACAGTGGAGAATGGTCACTCTGTGCTCTCCTGAAGTCAACAACCATCTTGTTAGTCTTGTCGACGTTAAGAGACAGGTTGTTGGCTCTACACCAGGCTGTTAGCCGCTGCACCTCCTCTCTGTATGCTGACTCGTCGTTCTTGCTGATGAGACCCACCACGGTCGTGTCATCGGCAAACTTGACGATGTGATTGGAGCTGTGCATTGCTGCACAGTCGTAAGTCAGCAGAGTGAACAGCAGTGGACTGAGCAAACAGCCCTGAGGAGCTCCAGTGCTCAGTGTGGTGGTGCTGGAGATGCTGTTCCTGATCCAGACTGACTGAGGTCTCCCAGCAGGCTCAGCTTCTCAATCAGCTGCTGAAGGATGATTGTGTTGAACGCTGAACTGAAATCTATGAACAGCATTCGTACGTATGAGTCCTTACAGTCCAGGTGTGTGAGGGCAAGATGGAGGGTTGTGGTGATGGCATCGTCTGTGGAGTGGTTAGGATGATACGCAAACTGCAAGGGGTCCAGCGAGGGTGGTAGCTGTGACTTGATGTGCCTCATGAAGAGCCTCTCGAAGCATTTCATCACAATTGGTGTGAGTGCGATGGGACGATAGACTTTGAGGCAGGAAACCGTAGACTTCTTTGGCACAGGGACGATGGTCGTTGTCTTGAGGCACGTAGGGATGATGGAGCTGCTCAGCGAGATGTTGAAGATGTCAGTGAAGACATCTGCTATCTGCTCTGCACACTCCCTGAGCACTCCAGGAATGTTGTCTGGTTCAGCAGACTTCCCTGGGTTAACTCTGCATAGAGTTCTCTTCACGTCAGCCGTGGTGAGACAGAGCACCTGATCATTTAGAGGAGGGATGGTCTTCCTCGCCATTGTGTTGTTCTGTGTGTCTGGGAGGGAGGCAGCACAGACAGCACAGACAGGTGATGTTGTTCTGTAGTTGGTGATTGCCTGGATGCCCTGCCACATGCGCCGGGAGTCTCCACTGGCCTGGAAGTGTGCCGTGGATTCTCTGGGCGTGTGCGCAGTTCACTTCTCTGATGGCTCGGGACAATTTGCCCCTCGCTGTTTTTAAGGCCGCCCTGTCCCCTGCTCTGAAGGAGGAGTCTCTTGACCTCAGGAGAGCACGCACTTTCGCAGTCATCCACGGCTTCTGGTTGGAGCGTGTGGTGATGGTCTTGGAGATGGTCACGTCATCGATGCACTTCCTGATGTAACCAGTCACTGATGCCGTGTACTCCTCCAAGTCAATAGAGTCGCCGTTGGTTGCAGCCTCCCTAAACATGTCCCAGTCAGTGCACTCGAAACAGTCCTGAAGAGCAGAGATGGCTCCTGCTGGCCAGGCTTTAACCTGTTTCAGAACCGGTTTAGAGCGTCTGACGAGAGGTCTGTATGCTGGAATCAACATAACAGAGATGTGGTCTGAGTAGCCAAGGTGGGGGCGGGGCTCCGCACGATACGCGCCGGGAATGTTTGTGTAAACAATATCCAGCGTGTTTGCCCCTCTCGTCGCAAAGTTCACATGCTGATGGGATTTAGGGAGCACTGTTCTGAGATTTGCATGATTGAAATCTTATAAGCTCTTATAGCTGAATGATCACTAATCCCCAAAGACACACTCCAACATCTACAGCAAGGGCTGTTTGATCTTTTTCACAAAAGGCCGATGTGGGAGCAGGTTTTCATTCCAACTGAGCCTACTAAAAAGCCTACTTTTTCTACTAAAAGTCAAGATGAACTGATAAAACAGGTGGAATAAGGTGTGGCTCCTGCTTGATTGGTATGAAAAACCTGCACCCACACTGACCCTTTGCGAATAAGATTGGGCACCACTGATCTAGTGGAACGTCTTCGCTGAAGAGTGGAGAGCATTATAACAACAAAGGGGGAACAATTCAGTGTTAATGCCCACGGTGTTAGGAATAAAACATTGAATTCTCACTTGTCCACATACTTTTGGTCAGATTATGTGATAGTGTAAAGACAAGTTTGTCCTGATTTTCACTGTCATTACAATGAATCATAAAAAATAATACTGTAGCATATGATCCAAGCAGTATGGGTAGCATTTAGATAATTGTTCATTCTTTGTTAATTTCTTCAGAAGTTAACTACACCTTTTAGTTTAAATATGCGTTCTCTGTCATTAACACAGTCCCATGGCTTCTGTCTTCTAGTACACCTCACTGGAGCTGCCATTATGTCATTATGTCTGAGAGACAGACAGACAGAGAGAGAGAGAGAGAGAGAGAGAGAGAGAAAGAGAGAGAGAGATAGACAGAGAAAGAGAGAGAGAGAGACAGACAGACAGATAGACAGAGAAAGAGAGAGAGTCTGAGAGAGAGAGAGAGAGAGAGAGAGAGTGTCTGAGAGAGAGGGAGAGAGAGAGAGAGAGAGAGTCTGAGAGACAGACAGAGAGAGAGAGAGAGAGAGAGAGTTGCAATATGAAAGTCTTTCACACAAATTCCATTTATTGTTTAGAGATTTTTATATTTATATTTATATATATAAAATTAATATTTTTAAATATCTATATAATCTGTTAGCAGATAGTTTATGTATATTTATTTGCTTTTTATTTGTCTTTTTTCCAGCACTTTTACCCTGAGTTTCCATGTAGTCTCTCAGCTATTCATGGGTGGTGAAACTTGTTACTCCTCCCAGCTCCCGATACTGCTCGTCTTGCAGCTCGCCTCACCAGTTCAGCTGTGGACTCGTCTGAGGCTCAGTCCCTCCATCGCCGGGGATCATGTGTGTACTCTCACAAACACTGGACATTACCCAGAGAGGAGATCAGTTTATTGTTTGTTAAACCGTCTCAGAGTGAACAGCGATCAGTGAACAGAGTCAGCAAACACAGGTGAGGTCCTGTATCTGAGATATCAGTGATCATACTTAGAAACTGGAGTGTTAAAGAAATGTGTTCATTACTGTATTTCTTTCGTTTGTTTAAAAATTGTGCATTTATTTTAATAGAAACCTTAAGTCTGACTGAAAGTGAGATCTTTTAGTAGGTATATTTAAGTCTTCTGGTATTACTCGAAATTTGGCTGTAAGACAAAAATGTCTAAGAGTTATTAAATAGCCTGATTAACAGTGAAGTGCACTACAACCACTGGAACATAACAAACAGCACTTAGGGCTAGATATTTCATGTCATGAAGATACATTTCCATTGTGCAAACTAGGTGCGGCAACCAGGTAATGCCTGTTACCTACATAAGAACAGAGTGTGTTCATGCTGGTGTGATATGCTGGCAGTGTTTATACACACTTCACTTGTTTCTGGTTTACTTGACAACTGAGTCCTCCAAGCAACCATATGCTTAAAACTATGTTTCTGTGAGCGTATTTGTTGTGTTTATTTATTAAATAAAAGATTTCAAGTAAATTCTTGAAATATAACTTGAATTTATTTGCATATGATAGAAATAAAACTCTTAAACTACACATTATTGGATCCAAATGTGGAAATGGTGTGATGTTTGGTGTAGACACAAGCTGCAGGTGCATGCACAGTCCTGACTAACATTTTGCTTTTCCTCTAAATATTACCTACCCTCATACTTCCCTTTTCTCAATGCCACCTCTAATCAGGACAAACTTGATTTTTATTGACCCTGGTATTTTTGTTTCTCTCCAGTCTATCACTATGTCGAGTGGAGTTTTAGGTCGTCTGAGCACCTTGACGCTGAACATTAAGCAGCTAGTCTGTCTGCCTCGGCTTTCCCCGTGTCTGCATTCCTTGCCGTCTCCTCAGGCCACCGTGGGAGCCTCAGACGTGCCCGGCCTGTTCCACGAGCCCTACATTCGTTCAGGCTACCGTCCTATAGGCCAGCCATGGCACTGTTACGCTCTCAGCCTCTTTCAAAGCCACAACGAGTTGCTGAACGTCTGGTCACACCTTCTAGCAGTTCCTGTGGTGCTGCTGCGCTTCTGGTTCTTTGCTGCCACAGGAAGCCTGACTCTAGACGCCTCATCGTTGCCCCTCTGCCTCTACACCCTTTCGGCTCTGACCTACCTCACCTGTAGCACCCTAGCCCACTTGCTTCAGTCTCACTCAGAGCTCTCGCACTACTCCCTCTTCTTCCTGGATTATGTCGGCGTGGCTGTGTATCAGTACGGATCGGCGCTGGCTCATTATTTCTACTGCGCTGAGGAGGAGTGGAGGCAGAGCCTGGTGGGGGCGCTGTTCCTGCCTGGAGCTGCTCTACTGGGATGGTTGTCTTGTGCCAGCTGCTGTTTCGCCAAATTGCGCTATCGTCGTCCGTACCCTCTGCGCAGGAAGATCTTCCAGATCGTTCCCACTAGCTTGGCGTACATGCTAGACATCAGCCCTGTGGCACTCCGGCTAGCCACGAGACCCTGCCGTGAGCCTGTGCTGGTGCTGCACACCCTGCAAGTGGCCTTCTTCCTGATGGCTGCCTTCTTCTTCTCGTGCCCAGTGCCTGAGCGCTTTTTTCCAGGGAAGTGTGATATTGTAGGTCATGGGCACCAGATCTTTCATATCTTCCTAGTCATGTGCACCATGTGCCAGATGGAGGCAGTTTTTATGGACTTCTTGGTGCAGAGGAGCTCGGTAGTGGAGGTGCATGGAGAGATCGGCGTCTGGCTGGCCGCGGGCTCTTTCTTTGTCCTGGTGCTGTGCAGTATGCTGACGGCAGCTCGAATGAGGCAGAGCGTCCAAAGGCAGCTGCAGAAAGAACGAATGAAGAGCGAATGAAAGTAAATTTTGGAGATCTGGAAGGCCACCAAACTGTGCTGTTCTCTAACACACACCAGATTCAGTGAACAAATCTGAGAAAAGAGAACATTTGTAATGTGACACTTTTATTATAGGTAAAAAAAATCATTCTTAGAACATAACAAAGTCCATTTTTGAGTGTTTTATTGTATTGGGAAAATGTGAAAGCTATGCAAGGCATGAGTAAGAATATGCCTCGTGATAATGTGTCATAGGGAACAGATCTGTATCAGGCCATGCATGGCTCTGTGTTGTGTATTAGAGGGTCCTATCTGGGTTGAGAATGAATGGGAACCACTACATTTTGTAATTCCAAAGCTCAGAGCTGTGACTGAATAAGTTATACATTATATGGCCACAAGTATGTGAACACCTGACCATCACACCCATTTCTGGTTCTTCCAAAAACTGATGCCACAAAGCTGGAAGCAAACAATTGTATAAAATGTCTTTGTATGCTGTAGGAACAAAACCTGTTCCAGCATGACAGTGTCCTCTTATAAGCAAGCTCCACAAAGACATAGTGTGTTATGAGTGTCCTGCACTGAGCCCTGACTCTGATTCAAACCCACTGAACACCTTTGGGATGAACTGGAATACTGACTGAACCCCAGACCTCCTCACTTTCACAACATCAGTGTCTGATCTCACTAATGCTCTTGCAGCTGAATGACCACTAATCCCACAGACACACTCCAACATCTAGTGGAAAACCTTCACAGAAGAGCAAAGAGAAGTGTGAGTGTGAGTATGATGGTCAGGGGTGCACTTACGTTTGACTGTATAGTGTATGTAGCTTGTCATTATTCAATAACATTTATTCATGACAATTATTTTATGTAGGCTCACCTAGAGCCTCATGTATTAAAAGGTATTTTAAAGCGAATGTACCTAGCACTGAATGCAGAAGAGACCAGTTTCCGTTACTGTCGGTCAGTTTACATAATTTAATGCCATCGTCTCACATATACACCGGTCAGTGTATAATCTGTTGCTTAGCCACTGTTCCACGTATTATGCACTTATGGGTCTGTGTGGCCTATTTTCTAATAATCCTTTTCAGCCCAGACCCAATTACTCACTTAAAAGGAACAAAGAAATAAAGCTTGACTTGGCTTTAGTGCTATCAGGAGGAGGAATGTGTGAACAAAGGAGTCAGTTTTACTTTGTGAGACTGTGTGAGGGTTTTTTTCTACCAAAAAGCTGGTCAGATGCTGGCTCGAGAAATGACCAGATCAGATTAGTTAATCAGATTTGCCACAAGAATGTTCCCCTGCTCTCAGTACCAGTTGTTCACAGATGCAGGAAACATATCCATCAAAAAATGTCTAAATATGTTCTTTATTTCTAGTTATAATGTACTGTATTGAATGAAAAGGACTGTTATTTACCTCAGCTACATTAAGTTTTTAGGTATAGTGTACTGTATTCATTTTAAAGGTTTGTTATTACCTCAGCCGAGTGGTAGAGAGAGACAGAAAGCTATATTCACAATCGTGTGGACATTCGGATTTGTACTGACCGTCAGACTGACAGTGTGTTTTGCATGTGATGAAGAGTATTGAGTTTAAAGTAGGTTTTTCAGTTGTGTTAAATGAAGTGCTAATGACGTTCAAAACCGTCTCCACTGTGAAGCCGAGATGAAACTGTAAACTGACAGCAATGATTAAATGAAATAAAGTTGATCATTTCATGATATTTAATAGTCGGTGTCATGTATGTTGGAATGAAGCTCATATTGTTATTACTCTATTCCAC
Organism: Hemibagrus wyckioides; assembly: GCF_019097595.1. Taxonomy (NCBI): domain Eukaryota; kingdom Metazoa; phylum Chordata; class Actinopteri; order Siluriformes; family Bagridae; genus Hemibagrus; species Hemibagrus wyckioides. The sequence continues at coordinate 19,419,098 of NC_080734.1, read as the reverse complement.
ATTATTGCTGCTTATAAACACATTACGCAGACTGTATGTAACAGCCAGAGTGAGTGGTGAATTCTCAGAGTCCAGTTATACACACAAACAAAACCCCTCAGTGTACAATATTTAATTAGATACTTGCTTTTACCAGGTACAAGTGCACTAACTGGACAAAAGTATGTGGACACCTGAACAATTCCCCCTTATTTTGTTCTTCCCCAAACTGTTGCCACAAGGTCTGAAGCACACAATTACACAGAATGTCTCTGCATGCTTATAGTTTCTCTTCACTGGAACTAAGAGACTCAAACCCTGTTCCAGCATGACAAAGCACAGAGCTCCATGAAGACATGGTGTGTTGAGGTTGTAGTGGAAGAACTGGATTGTCCTGCACTGAGACCTGACTCTGACTCAACCCCACTGAACACCGAATGAACCCCAGACCTCCTCACTCTTACAATATCAGTGTCTGATCTCACTAATGCTCTTGTAGCTGAATGACCACTAATCCCCACAGACACACTCCACCATCTAGTGGAAGACCTTCACAGAAGAGTGGAACAGCATGCATAGGGGAAATACATGCACATGTTCCACATGCACAGATGGGTGTGATGGTCAAGTGTCTACATACATTTGGCCATATAGTGCATGTGCTTAAAACCAGAAGCCTTTATTATCGCCACACATTCATTACAGCACAGTGGAATTCTTTTCTTCACATATCCCAGTTGAGGAAGTTGGAGTCAGAGCGCAGATATGATACAGCTCCCCTGGAGCTGAGAGGGTTAAGGGTGTTGAACAATTGCCCAACAGTGGAGCTTGGCAATGCTGGGGCTTGACCTTCTAATCAACAACCCAGACCCTCAACCACTTGAGCTACCACTGAACGTGTATCTAGGATGAAAATATTATATATATTAAATATATTCAGCTGTTCAATACAGTAAGATACCATGCAGACATGATGCTTTACTTTTCTATATACACAGGTCATTTACTTGTTCTTGGGTCCACTGACCTCACTCTCAAAACACACAGAACACACAGTATATTAAATAGATGAATTCATTAGCTTCATTTGTCCTGAGGTTTACAATTAGTTAATTAAATTAGACTAAGGAACGTAGACAAGATTTCACTCCATCCATCCTTTCATCCAACCAAGTTCAGCGAGTGAGGTCAAACCAATATGGCGGCTCTCAGCAGGACCAGTAAACAAAGCAGCACTTAAAAGCAGCTATCCTTTATAAACATGTTCTGCTTCAGCTCAACCAATACAGACAGATATATACGCATATTAAGTCTATATCAGAGATTTGAGCATGAATGTTCAAAAAACTCCAACATGGAGGTGTGTTTTTCTCCTCAACTTTAAAACTACTTCTGTAACAGCAATGTAATATCTCTCTGATCCACTAGATGGCGCCAGGAATCCATTTACAGTAAAATCGGCTCTCATGATGACTGCTGTAATAATATCCAGAAAAAATCTTGACATGTATGTGAAACAAAAGGAAATGAAATTCATTTGTGTATTAATAGGTATTTTATATTGATAGTTTTCCACTAGTCTCACAGTGCCCAAACATTTAAACTCCATCCATCCATTTTCTATACCCACTTTATTCCTAATTAGGGTCATGGGGATCTGCTGGAGCCTATCCCAGCACATATTGGGCAAAAGGCAGGGGTACACCCTGGACAGGTCACCAGTCCATCACAGGGCCACACATATAGACAGATGACCACACACACTCACACCTATGGGCAATTTAGAATTACCAATCAACCTAATGTACATGTTTTTGGACTGTGGGAGGAAACCCACACAGGTATGGGGAGAACATGCAAATTCCATCCCTGCCTGTTGGAACCCAGGACCTTCTTGTCGTGAGGCAACAGTACTAACCACTAAGCCACCATGCTGCCCTGTTTTTAAGCTCATGAAGTGATGAATTGGAAATAGCTGATGAGTTGAGGCAGGTATGTTAGGAGCAGGAAAAACATGATGAGTAGTTGAGTTGTTTTTCTTCAATAACTGTGAAACACTGTTTTAAATAAAGGCTGGGGGGGAATTATCTCACACCTGTCTCCAAACAAATGATTGTAACTCTAAAGGATTACACAACAAACAGGTAGGAGTGGCGAGTTCTGACTGACTGCATGGTATGGGAAGAGTAATGCAGCCAAAACATTGACAGACGAGTCACACAGGGTGGTGGCAGTGACAGGAGAAGCTACTCCTGATGTCACTGAGGCTACAGGTAAGACAATGTTTTCTGACCAATATATTCTATTAAACAGGACAGATTGTGTCTGCTGCTCAGTGCCGTGCGTTGTCATTCGGTAGGACTGTATATAGAGCGGTCTGTTAGTCGGCTACAGTGGAGACAGCTTCATATAACTGAAGACAAGTCAATGAACTAACACCTCCTGATACACAGTTAATTCTGTATATGAATGTCCTGCTTATCAAACGTGATGGTTGAGTGAGAAGACAAATAAAATAGAAACTGGCTTCATTATATAAATATATATTCCTGCTGTTTTCTATTTCTCTTTGTGTTCACAAACATCAGAGGTGTGACCTGGAATGTAAGAGGGTTGTGCCTTGGAATGTATACAGCAAAAATCCCCAGCTGTGAATAAATAGATAGATAGATAGATAGATAGATAGATAGATAGATAGATAGATAGATAGATAGATAGATAGATAGATAGATAGATAGGAAGGAAGGAAGAAAGAGAGAGGTAGATGGAAAAAGAAAAGGAGATAGATAGATAGATAGATAGATACATAGATAGATAGATAGATAGATAGATAGATAGATAGATAGATAGATAGATAGATAGATAGATAGATAGATAGATAGATAGATAGATAGGAAGGAAGAAAGAGAGAGATAGATGGAAAAAGAAAAGGAGATAGATAGATAGATAGATAGATAGATAGATAGATAGATAGATAGATAGATAGATAGATAGATAGATAGATAGATAGATAGATAGAAAGAAAGAAAGAAAGAAAGAAAGAAAGAAAGAAAGAAAGAAAGAAAGATAGATAGATAGATAGATAGATAGATAGATAGATAGATAGATAGAAAAAGAAAAGGAGATAGATAGATAGATAGATAGATAGATAGATAGATAGATAGATAGATAGATAGATAGATAGATAGATAGATATGGAAAAAGTAAAGGAGATAGATAGATAGATAGATAGATAGATAGATAGATAGATAGATAGATAGATAGATAGATAGATAGATAGATAGATAGATGGAAAAAGAAAAGGAGATAGATAGATAGATAGATAGATAGATAGATAGATAGATAGATAGATAGATAGATAGATAGATAGATAGATAGATAGGAAGAAAGAGAGAGATAGATGGAAAATGAAAAGGAGATAGATAGATAGATAGATAGATAGATAGATAGATAGATAGATAGATAGATAGATAGATAGATAGATAGATAGATAGATAGGAAGGAAGGAAGAGAGAGATAGATGGAAAAAGAAAAGGAGATAGATAGATAGATAGATAGATAGATAGATAGATAGATAGATAGATAGATAGATAGATAGATAGATAGATAGATAGGAAGGAAGGAAGAGAGAGATAGATGGAAAAAGAAAAGGAGATAGATAGATAGATAGATAGATAGATAGATAGATAGATAGATAGATAGATAGATAGATAGATAGATAGATGGAAAAAGAAAAGGAGATAGATAGATAGATAGATAGATAGATAGATAGATAGATAGATAGATAGATAGATAGATAGATAGATAGAAAAAGAAAAGGAGATAGATAGATAGATAGATAGATAGATAGATAGATAGATAGATAGATAGATAGATAGATAGATAGATAGATAGATAGAAAAAGAAAAGGAGATAGATAGATAGATAGATAGATAGATAGATAGATAGATAGATAGATAGATAGATAGATAGATAGATAGATAGATAGATAGATAGAGAGAGATAGATGGAAAAAGAAAAGGAGATAGATAGATAGATAGATAGATAGATAGATAGATAGATAGATAGATAGATAGATAGATAGATAGATAGATAGATAGATAGATAGATATGGAAAAAGTAAAGGAGATAGATAGATAGATAGATAGATAGATAGATAGATAGATAGATAGATAGATAGATAGATAGATAGATAGATAGGAAGAAAGAGAGAGGTAGATGGAAAAAGAAAAGGAGATAGATAGATAGATAGATAGATAGATAGATAGATAGATAGATAGATAGATAGATAGATAGATAGATAGATAGATAGATAGATAGATAGATAGATAGATAGGAAGAAAGAGAGAGGTAGATGGAAAAAGAAAAGGAGATAGATAGATAGATAGATAGATAGATAGATAGATAGATAGATAGATAGATAGATAGATAGATAGATAGATAGAAAGAGAGAGATAGATGGAAAAAGAAAAGGAGATAGATAGATAGATAGATAGATAGATAGATAGATAGATAGATAGATAGATAGATAGATAGATAGATAGATAGATAGATAGATAGAGATAGATGGAAAAAGAAAAGGAGATAGATAGATAGATAGATAGATAGATAGATAGATAGATAGATAGATAGATAGATAGATAGAAAGAAAGAAAGAAAGAAAGAAAGAAAGAAAGAAAGAAAGAATGGTGTAATGTTAGGAACAGTGAAACACGGGGCAGCGTGAGATGTCTGACACTTGGACAGTAGAATAAATCAGGTGATAGTGTGATACTCTACACTCTAAACTACACAACTAACTAATTATACAGTGAACAGAAAGGAAAACTAAAACTCTAAACTAATGACCCTCATATCAGTCACTTACCTCTGGAACGAACACAATGAACCGCATTAACATGGGGGCAGTTAGGAAGCACCATAATACTCCACCTGAATTTGAGGCTGAAGCAAGTTCCAATATTTAGCATGACTTATTGTTATTAAAATTGTATTTCTGTTAACTCATACGGTACACAGTATAATACAGGTTACTTCCTGTAACACATGTAATGATTATACGTGACTCATGGATCCAGCACATGATGTGTGTAGAAACTAAAAGAGCTCGGTCTTGTCCAGGATCCTGGCTCATACTTACTCACTCTTCTAACCTCTGCACCTGTGTTGTGTTTCAGGTTTTAGTTACTGTATAATTCATAGTGATTACTGAGTAATATCCATGTGAAGATACAGAAATACTTTACTGAACTAGCATTTATTCCCACTACTAGCACTAGCATTACTGCTCACAGACTGTAACTTCTGAGAAACACAAAGATTGTTACCAGATCCGCCTTCTGGATCCTGTTTATGCTGTTTTCACTAATCACGTGCGCTATACAGATGTTTAACATCGTGACGTTTTACTTTTCTGTAAAAGTGTTTCCTCTTTGGTTTCCAGTCAGATCACAGGGTGTATGGAGTGCTATGGCTACAGATTTGGGTTGGACGTCAGGACACACTTCCTCCACAGACATCACCATTATCTCCATCCTCTTCCTCGTTGTCTACATCACACTCTACGCCCTCTGCACCACCTGTTTCAGGTAATGTTTCCACTGAGTTCACTGAGTTATAGGAGCCTGTCTGACTGAGCAAGCTGTCAGTAAAGCTTGAGAAAATTGACAGAAATTTGCATTTTTATTAAACCAGGGGACTGTGATGGAAATGTCAGTCGAAGTTATATTTTAATAATATATATATATATATATATATATATTTTTTTTTTTTTTACAAGCTAAAAACTAATATTAATGATGCAAATTAATGCAGATGAGAGGGAAGAAAAGGTGATGGTATTTTAGCTAACTCTGTTAAGACTGTCTGCTTCATGACGTGTTTTCCAGCAGGCCACCGAGAATTAAATATCCCCTTAATGTCTGTTGAGTCACATTCAGCTCTTGGGCTGGACTTTACACAGCCCTGGGTGTGTATTTGGGATGGAAGAAATGTAACACACACTGCACTACATCCTTTGATCACCTGATTCAGGTGTGTGAGAAAGTCTGTCTGAGCAGCAGGAAGTCCCTGAGGGCCTCCAGGAACTGGACAGGGAGCACTGCTTTAATCTCACTGGATACTTCAGCAGGTTTTAGGTGATGAGATTCTTGCTCTGGCGTTTTTGTTGTTGTTGTTGTTGATGTCATACATCATTATACTTATAATAGTAACTGTGACATCATAATACCTGTTGTTGTTATAGACAGCATTGGTTGTGTTTCTTTTATACATTTTACAGTATATCATATACAACTATCAAGTCAAGTGTAATCCACCATATTTAGTTCAGCTTTATCCAGAGAGACTAACAGCTGAGAGAGCTGAAGGTTACGAGTCTTTCACAGAGACGCAAACAACCGACCTTCTGATCTGTTTCTGGTGACTGTAGAATCTGTAATATTTTACTAATGGCAGGGTTGAAGGTATGCAGTCTTTTGATTCGAGTTAATTCAGAGGTGGGTGAAGCCGTGCGATCCAGTCGAGCTTGTTATAGTGACTCAGTGGTTAAGGATTTGAGTCACAGATCAGAAGGTCATGTGTTCAAATCTCAGCAATGCAAAGCTACTGGGGGTGAGATGCTGAGATGTTGTACCTTCAGCTCAGATGTTTCCTGCGTCATGAGCTGGATTAAGTTTGATCATATGTAATATGTTAGGGTTTGATTCCCGTCTCCTCCCTGTGTGTATGTGTGTGTGTGTGTGGAGTTTATATGTTCTCCCTGTGCTTCAGGGGTTTCCTCCAGGTTCTTCGGTTTCCTCTCCCAGTCCAAAGACACGTATAGGCTTCACTTTGTCTGGGTCTGGAGTGTGTGTGATTTTTTCCCCCTTCCAGTGTGTCCTCCGTCTTGTGCCCAGAGTCCTCTGGTTTAGACTCCAGGTTCCCTGCAACTCTGGTGTAGGATAAATGTTACAGAAAATGAAGGATGTTAGTGTGTATATGGATTTCTGCTAGTCCTCAGGTGGTACATCTCATTTCATGTCTATGACTACAATGATATAAAAAAAGTATATAAAATTTATAATAATAATAAATACATCTTTTTGCTTAATGTTTTCCTTTTTTTGTATTTTTAGTTTTATTTCATGTATTTTCAACAGTTATATTTTCCTTCCTGTTAGACCTTTTATTTATTATTTTTATTTTTTTATCTACAGTCTACTGTAGTGACTAATTATGGGGTGTACTATACATTCAGTTCAATGATTACACTGTAATTGCTTGTACTATGTTGTTTATGTTTGTTAGTGGAGAGTTATTCAGCAGATTTGTTTGTCAAGAAGGTCATCTTAGTTCCAGATACTCATTAAACATTACATTTTATCTAGAAAGACCCCCGAGTGTCCAGAGGAGAAAGAAAAACCTTCATCTCTCTCACTAAGCGTAAGTGGACAACACTGTAAACGTGTTTATATAACTGATAACAAAATATTAATGATCTGTCCTTCATAGACAGTGTTACCTCTACAGAATAACTGTAATAAAGCTAGCATTAGAGGCACACCCCTGACCATCACACCTATACCTGGTTCTGCATTAAACTGCTGCTACAAAGCTGGAAGCACACAACTGTAGAGAATGTCTTTGCATGCCATAGCTTTACAATTTCCCTTCACTGGATTTAATTCATGATCACTAATCACTGTCACTCCCAACAACCAATCACTGATCACCATCACTCCCAACAACCAATGACTGATCACCATCACTCCCAACAACCAATGACTGATCACCATCACTCCCAACAACCAATGACTGATCACCATCACTCCCAACAACCAATGACTGATCACCATCACTCCCAACAACCAATGACTGATCACCATCACTCCCAACAACCAATGACTGATCACCATCACTCCCAACAACCAATGACTCATCACCATCACTCCCAACAACCAATGACTCATCACCATCACTCCCAACAACCAATGACTGATCACCATCACTCCCAACAACCAATGACTCATCACCATCACTCCCAACAACCAATGACTGATCACCATCACTCCCAACAACCAATGACTGATCACCATCACTCCCAACAACCAATGACTCATCACCATCACTCCCAACAACCAATGACTGATCACCATCACTCCCAACAACCAATGACTCATCACCATCACTCCCAACAACCAATGACTGATCACCATCACTCCCAACAACCAATGACTCATCACCATCACTCCCAACAACCAATGACTGATCACCATCACTCCCAACAACCAATGACTGATCTGCCTTTGTCCCTGTACACTGTATATTATAATTCCCCTTCACTAGAACTAAGAGACTCAAACCCTGTTCCAGCATGATGATGCCCCTGTACACAGAGCACAGAGCTCCATGAAGACATGGTTGACTCTGACTCAACCCCACTGAACAGCGACTGAACCCCAGACCTCCTCACTCTTACAACATCAGTGTCTGATCTCACTAATGCTCTTGTAGCTGAATGATCACTAATCCCCACAGACGCACTCCAACATCTAGTGGAAAGCCTTCAACACAGTATGGGTGTGATGGTCAGGGGTAAAGTGTACTTTAATTGTAATAACAGGATGCAACCATCTTGCTAACGCTTCGGTGTCCAAGTCACTGCTTCATCAATTTACTTCAGAAATGTGAGGCGCATTGTATAATGAAACTAATGGGAAATTTAACCTGAGTGGAAATGAAGTCTAAATACATAAATATTCAACATGTTCATCTTTCTGTAGGTGAATCGAGAAGATCAGCGGAGCAGAAACAGAACCACAAGCAATGTGGATGGTTTGTTTGACTGATTTCACGTCTTTACATTAAAGATGCACTGATTCATGTTGTTCTTAATAATAACATGGAAATGTGTCACACACACACACACACACACAACACACACACACACACAACACACACACACACACACACACACAAACAAAGCATTGGAAGCAGTGGAAGTTAACATTCAAATACCCAATTTAATCTGATTTTATTGCCATTTCTGGGTTCTCCTTGATGTTTAATGTTCTGAGAGATAACTTTGTCTTGACATCTCAAGTAGGATTAAATGATAGCAAGTTAGCAATTAAACTAATATTTATTATTCTGCTATTCTGAGATGGGGAATAATGTTCATGGGGGAATAGTAAAGGAGTAAACAATCAACAGAGCCGAGCGTTTCCTCAGTAAACTGATGATCATGCAAATTTTAGTGATTTAATGGTGGAGAAATTTCTCTCCATCAAATCTGTAACACAATAAGATAATCAGCATAATTTTAATGGAAAGTACTAATGAATTAAAACCAGGATGGACTGGTGTGATTATCCTAGAAAACGGCATAAAAACAAAGGATTAATGATGCATGTCTGTCACAGCTTAATGTGTTTGTTATGATGAAGGTTAATTGTGATATTTTCTTCTCGATGTGCTTGATGTAGTTCTGAGCTCCACAGCACACAGCGATGTGCCACAGGTTCCTGCTGGACCTCACCACCAGGACCACAACGTTGTGTACAACCAACAAACAAATATTAATTCCCATAACCGAGGTGAGAGGAATGGTTATCATTACTAGCTTTCAGAAATCACGTCACGCTCTGTTACACAGTGACCCCAGCAACATTAATAAGCTAACTGATGCATTAGCAGTTTTTATGGCAGGAATCAGATTACAGATTTCAGTAAAAAAAAAAAAGAAAAAAAAAGATATATTTATTTTTTTTATCTGTGCACAGTAAACATGTATTAAATAATGAATAATAATAGTTATAATATTTTTTGTCAGTGCACAATAAACATGTATTTTTCAGTTGAGGAAAAATATTATTTAATATTAAATAATATTAATGAAATGAATAATTATATTTTTTGTATAATTATAAATGTTTATAATAATTATATAAATAATATTATATAATATAATATTAATAAATATTAATATTTATTAATAATGAATATTAATCAGCAGGTTAATAAGGATAATAATAATGGAAAAATATTAAGCATAACTGCCGTAAAATCCACCTTATTAATTGTAATAAGAGCATTTAAACAGAGCCTATGAAAAGGATTTTAATTCATGTATACAGCTGAGGTCATAAGTTTTCACCCCTCTTTGCTAAATCTGCAAAATATTAATGACAGATCTTATATATTGTAGTTTGTTTTTAATTTAGTTCTGCCCTGAATATATTTCACACACCAGATGTCACAGTATAGTCCACAAGAAAGTAATAACTGAATATACAGAAATGAATCAGTGAAATAAAATGTTTACATCCTCTCGATTCTTAATAGTGTGTGTTGTTACCTGGAGGATCAGTGACTGTTTTTATGTTCTGTGATGAGTTTTTCATGAGTCTATTGTTTGTCCTGGGCATTTAAACTGCCCCGTGATCATCAGATCATCCTCCAGGTCCTGCATATACTTTGCTCTTCCAGCATTCTTCTGCATATTTGACCCCTTTTTACAGCAGCTATATGATTTTGACATTATAGACAGAACAGTTTGCGATCGTGTTTGCATTTTTATCAGGTATCAGTCACTTGATGTAAATTGATCCTCATTAATGAACATCTTACTAAACCAGGGCCTCTTCCTTTACAGCTAAATCAGACAGTTATTTCAGACAGGAAACGACTCCCAGAATTCCAGACACCCCTGAATTCTCACTCAGATCCACAGGTTCAGCGTCTCCAGAACTTCCTGGTCTTCCACCAATTCCATCAATCTTCAACACAGTTCAGCTAGAACCTCGAATGGTTTCTCTTTCGTCTTTCTCTTCTTCTTCAGGACAACAAGACAAAACAGTGTGGGAGTGTGTGACACCTCCACCTGAAGATATCAGCAGTGTGTTTACTGAGACAGTCAGTGAGGAGCATCCATATGAATGTATAGACAATTTAAGAGTCAGTGGACCTTCATCACCCTCGTTCTGTGATGAAGCTGATGAGGAGCAATGGGAGAGCGAGAGTCCTTACCACATGGTGACGGAATGGACAGAGACGGCCGATGATTACGACTTATCTACGCTCCTTTCTGGGACAGACAGCGAAAATGAGCTGAAGTTTATTTTCCCGCCTCTCCCAGCTGTCCCGGATGAAAAAATAAACACAAACAGAACTGCCCTCTACGCAGAGGTGAACTGGAAAAACAAAAGTCGGAGGAGCACTGAAGAAGCTCCTGTTGAACAAGACACAGTGGTGCCGGATGAGGAAGAAGCGCCGCCGCCTGTTCCGGAAAAAATATTTGACTAACAAATATAAATGGGACTAATGTTAATATATGTTAATGTATGTATACATATGCAGTATATATATATATATATATATATATATATATATATATAAATTAAATAAATAAATACAAATGCTGTTCTCTTCTCAGAAATATCGTAAGATTACATTAAACCACTGTGTCAAAATGTCATTCTGGTTATTCAGTTTTGAAAGAGGGATTTACAAAACACAATACAGATTTATTCAGTTCTTCCCCTTCGCTTTGCCTATGTAGAGATAACGACGGCGTGAATAACAGGAACGCACGTTAAAACCATTTCTAATCCCAGATATATCCAAGAAGGAAAAATGGCTAAAAATTGCAGGCGGAAAATGTAGCAACTAGCAAGGAATACAAATTAGTTAGACATTAAGACCTAAAGGGCGGTATGCTACTGTAGAGGTGGTAAACATCTGTATTTCACTGAAGGCATTTTAATGTTGTTGTTGTTGTTCTTGTGGGGTCTCCACAGTGGATCATTTGGTCCGCATGTTTAGATTTGTCGCAGGTTTTATGCCGGATGCCCTTCCTGACACAACCCACCCATTTTATCCAGGCTTAGGACCGGTACTGAGAGTTAACTCTTCAGTGGCTGGCTGGAATCAAACCCGGGCCACGGCAATGAGAGCGCAGGATCATACCCTGGACCACCAGGAGGCTACTGAAGGCATTTTAATAATTGTGTATGCTCCACTCCTTCCTAAGTGTGACAGTGAGGTCTATGAATGTGTACTTTGTCCTATATATCTTTTAAACATTTAACAATATAACCTGCATCAATCCTGACCCAGCAGAGTTCTCTAACCCGAAACCTCTTGCCATTATTAATAAACACCGATCACAGCAGCTCCAGCGAGAAGCATGACAGCACGCAGCTAACTAAATGTTGTGTCTTAAGTGTCTTGTTCATTTCACATGAAATTGAGCAAGCAGGCTGCACATTAATAATGATGATGCTGAACGTTATTAATGTTCAATATGACAAAGATGTCACCCGTAATTGCACAAGGATGCGAGTGAGTGATGGCACATTAAGCCAGTAACTGTTCTGTGTCCCGAACGCTCACATGACATCAGGGAGACGTCATAGATCACCTTCGTGGTGGAGGATCACAGGGTTTAGGACTGCTTGTTACGTTCTGTGTTCCTAGACATACAATAATGATCAGGATAATAATTAATATATAATAATGATTATTTCTGTGTTTCTGTCATTCTCCATTTTGCTCTACAGGCTGTATGTATGCAAATCCACAATAACTTAATTACGTAATAATTGCCTCAGCTGCATTCAAGGTCAAGACATGTTTTAATAATGCTTTGTCCTGGTCAGAGTGGTGATGGAGCTGAAGAATGTCCTGGGAACACTGGGTGTGAGGCAAAAGGACATCCTGTACACCCTAATGAGACACCTGTCCTGTCCAATCAAACCCATTAATAGCTCAACTATTAACTCTTTAATTGTTAGTTTTTAATAGTTGAGCTTGTGAGGCCAAAATAGTTGAATTTCTTCCTGTTCGGTTGTGTTCACGTTTGGCATTGAATGTATTCATGTCCAACTCAGCAGTGGTGCTTTATATGAAGTTCATATGAAAGTCGAGCATTAGGAATTTGTATTTTTTCTTTAGTATTTCTGTTCTTTCCTAGCCTTCTAGGGGCAATATATTTATAGAAATGTTCCAAAAACGTACTTTTTTTTACACAATTTTTCAAAGTAAATGTTGTTCTTTCAGCTGCTCCCTGTTCGGGGTCGCCACAGCAGATCATTCGGTCCGCATGTTTAGATTTGGCACAGGTTTTACGCCGGATGCCCTTCCTGACACAACCCTCCCATTTTATCGGTGCTTGGGACCGGCACTGAGAGTTAACTCTTCAGTGGTTGGGTTAGCGTCCTGCCCGGGGATCGAACCGAGCCGTGGCAATGAGAGCATGAGATCCAGCTAGCTGGACCACCAGGAGGCCACAATGTTTCAAAGTAAATGATGATATCAAGCTCATTTCTGCTCTCTGAGATGCCCCAAGTGCTCGTTCATTTCACACAGCTCTTTCATTTCACACAGCTCTTCCACCTACATGCGTGTTTTTGGGAAGTGGGAGGAAACCACTGTGCTGCCTGGTTTGATAAAAATAAAGCTTTAGTAGTAGCAGAAAAATCTGCTGAAATTTTCTACTCAGCTGTTTTATCCCACAGACTTTACTGGGAGTATAGCACAGACATGACCATTTCACCACAGCCTTCACTCCACACACACTGAGCTACGTGGAAGCTACGAGCTTCATACCAGTGTCTGATTGGTCAGTTTCGGCTTAGGGGAAATATTTAGCAGTGGTTCGTTTATCTTAACCTACTGAATGAACGACAAGCCTTAGAACCAATTCAGAAATTTAATCCAATTGAGATTAGATTCTGATTTCCCCTCAAATTCTCCGAGCAGAAGAGTAGATTTTAAGTTGCATTTCACAAAATGATATAAGTGACTAAGAAAACCAAAGAAAATGCTCCTTTAACTGAGAATTCCTGCTCAGGAACTCAGGATGTTCTCCTCAAGAGATCCTGAGGTCTGCAAGTGATGTTAAATCAACATGGCTGCTAAGAGCATTAGCATTAAACAAACATTAACAAACATTATTCTGTAAAGTATATATTTTACATCAATTAATATACAAACATATTTGCTTGAAAACTCTATAACTTATAGAAATATATAAGAGGAATATATCCATTACGGTTAGCTGGTCAGCTTGTTGATAACAAATGATGGACATGGAAATGTCTGGAATTCTGAGAGTTCTGACTTCCCATTTCTTAAGTCCTGGGCTGTTTTGTTTTGTTATTTGTTGACAAATTGGCCTATTTTCACTGTGGGTTCTGGGTTCCTACATTACCCACAATGCTTTTGGGATTTAGAAAACAATTATTGTAGAGTATTGCAGCAGTGCTTCATGCCTTTTATCTATCCAGCTCTCTAAATTTCATATTTAAGGTTAGCGTAACTATTCTGTGTGGAGACATACACATATAACTAATAGCTACATTTCTAGATAAATTAGTTATTAGTGTCCTGGACCCACTGCAGTTTGCCTACAGAGCCAACAGGTCTGTAGATGACACAATGAACATGGCCCTCTACTTCATCCTCTAGCACCTGGACTCCTCAGGAACCTATGCCAGGATCCTGTTTGTGGATTTCAGCTCTGCTTTCAGTACAATCACTTCATCTCTGCTACAGGAGAAGCTGAGTGCCTAATTCCACCTATAGTTGGACCATAGACTCCCTGACTGACAGGAAGCAGCATGTGAGACTGTCTCTGACTCCTGGACCGTTAATACTGGTTCCCCCCCAAGGATATAGTATTTCTTCTCTACTCTTCTATGCTGTATACGAACAGCTGCACCTCCAGTCACCAATCCGTCAAAATATTGAACTTTGGATGACACTGCTCTCATTGGGCTCATCTGTGAAGGCTAATGAGTCAGCCTACAGGAGGGAGATTGACCATCTGGTGACCTGGTGTAGTCCAAACAACCTGGAGCTCAATGCTGTGAAAACCCTACCCGCACCAATCCTCCTATGTGACTCCCCAGTCAATACTGTGGACTCCTTCATCTTCCTGGAAACCATCCTCAAGTGGATACTGCACATTAAATCTCAAATTAAAAAATGCACCAGCAGATGTACTTCCTGTGGCAGCTAAAGAAGTTCCACCTACCAAAGACAATGATTCTCACCTCCTCCATCACCACTTGGGACACTGCTGCCACTGCCAAGGACAAAAGCAGACTGCAGAGTGTTATTCGCTTCGCTGAGAAGGTGATGGGTTGCAATCTCCCACCTCTTCACGATCCAGGAGCCTGAAGCTGACAGTGAAGTGCAGCTGACCGCTCTCACCCTGGACGCAATCTTTTTGAGCAGGAGGCTGCACTCCGCCAAGACCAAAGCCTCATGCCACAAAAACAGTTTCTTTCCACCTGCAACTCTCCTCATCAACAAGATCCACAAACCATCACGATCTCTTATGCACCTCGTTGGAGATTAACCCCACTTTGCTGTTTCATGTGCATTATGTTAGCACAAAAAACTCCTTTATACCTCAAACTGTCAGCATTTGCACTGGTCTACTTTTGCACATACTGTTTATTCTCAAAGTTTCTATGACTTATAGTTTCTTTAGGTCGTTGTTGATCTTTCAGCTGCTCCCTAAGTGTATGAGGTGTCACCACAGCCGACCAACTGGTCCATACAACAACTTGGCATAGGTTTTATGCCGGATGCCCTTCCTTACACAACCCTCCCATTTTTATCCAGGTTTGGGACTGGCACTGCATCCAGTGGCTGGGGTTTGGGCACTGGCACATGATAGTAAGAAACCTACCACTGAGCCACCAGCGTCCGCATAATTTCTTCATATTTATGCTTATTTGCTTCATGATTACTAGGCAGCAGTACACATTGTTCATCTGTAACACAGTGACCAATATATATTATTGGTTATATGTTTACACAATCATGTTATAAGAGTTAAAAAGATGAAATGATGCTGCTGTGATCTATAGAGCATGAGAAAGAGCTCACAGGAGCTGGCCAGTTTAGCCGACTTTGGAGCTCTATTTGCAGTTAAAAGCTCCTTATATTTCAGTCATTTCCTCAGGTCTGAGACTTTTTTTTTAAGATGTATTGTGAATTCTAGTATATTAGGTTTATGCTATTAATCCTCTGTTCGTAGGAATGCTTTATTTATTTCATTTTATACACATTGTTTGCTATGCAGAAAGAAAATGGATCCTTTTCTGGCATAATTTTTTATCGTTTCTATTTTCCAAGAATCGAATCGAATCGAATCAAATCATGAAGTCAGTTTCTTGATTCAAATCGAATGATGAGCAGAAATTATTTTTCCACCTCTAACATCAACCCTATATCATATTTTACACCTGTGTGAACGTGTGAACATTTATATGTGAACTGGATATAACTAAATATTATATTTAAAAAGTTTTTTCTTGTGATAAATGTGTTAGAATTAACATTAATGTCCTTTTAATCTTCTTCCGAGATAACTGCAGAGATTTAGTCTGTGACAGAGTACACTGAAACA
Organism: Hemibagrus wyckioides; assembly: GCF_019097595.1. Classification (NCBI taxonomy): domain Eukaryota; kingdom Metazoa; phylum Chordata; class Actinopteri; order Siluriformes; family Bagridae; genus Hemibagrus; species Hemibagrus wyckioides. Next base: position 19,402,717 of record NC_080734.1, on the reverse strand, counting down.
AACTCACCAAGGCAGAGTGAGCCCCAGATGTGCTGATAACCAGGGGTGGGTATTAAAAATTAACAAACAAAAATAATAATAAAAACAAACAAACAAAAATCTTTCGCTGAAGATAAAAGGACACGTAGCAGAATAATACAAGGCGTGTAAAACATACCCAGCTGTCATAGCGGCACTGCTGACCACATACACACACACACACACACACCGCCTTGTGTAGAGAGAAGCGCGCTCCCGAGGAGCCACAGTGGCTCCTCTACCGGAGAAAACCCATTCCAGGTAAAATAAACGCCTTTAATTGGTGTGTATATTAGTTTTATAATAATTCAATTACTTAATTAATGATTTTGCATTTCTGTGTGACGTGCACGCGCTGTGTTTTAATGTAGAGAGGTCAGAGCTTTAATCCTCTAGTACACTTCTCTCTGGTCAGAGATGAATAATTATTTCCTCTCACTCACACATGTACCCTGGTGTAAATGGTGTGGTCAGTGCAGTTGGTGGGTGTGTGTGTGTGTGTTAATGATGTTCATTTAGTGCACGCTTTAATTGAATTCTCGGCTCTACACACATCAACACAGAGCCCAGGCTCAAACTCGTGTCTGGACACGTTGATAAGCGAGGGCGTGCACGCGTGGGGAAAGCCGCTCGACCAATCAGCGCGCGGGACACGCCCACAGTGGGCGGGTTGTTTACGGGGTCGGTGTAAAAAAACGCCCGTTTAGATAGCGGCTCGCGGGAAAGCGTGGAGTGGGAATCCGCGGAATCGGCGCGTGGAGTCGGTGCTGAAACGGCCGCGTGACGTCACATGCCGGACGACGCGAAGGTCCGAGGAGAATGAAGTCGGTTTAGTTTCGGTTTAGTTTTTTTTTTTTTTAAATCGACGTGGAGGTGTGAGTCTGATCCGGTGTCTGTTCGGTTCTTCTCTCGAGCCGAAGCCTGAGTCCATCAGAGGCTCACTGAGGGGGTGTGTTGCCCTAAAAAATAGTCCAGTGCAGTTTGTGAAGACCTAGAGTTGTCTCTTTTTATAACACAAAGACCTTTACGGATTTAATACATGCAGGTTTGGGTGAATCCTTCCTATTTAACAAAGCTTACATGTGTCCTTGTATCAGATGCAGAACTGTACCAAAGGCTTTAGAGCATTACAGCATGGCATACTGTTACTGTGAGCTTTTTTGTTTGGTCATGTAGACTACCAATGATTGTGATGAGTCTATCTTATTATCAGCCATTTTGTGTCTCAGCATGTATAACATGCATTATAATACTTCTCTGGTTTCAGATTTTTTGAGTGCTTGAGCCTACTGTTTGGTCCGGCCCGTTGGAAGAGAGAGAGAGAGAGAGACAGAGGGAGGGTAGGGCACAACATGGCAGCTGTGAAGTCCCAGGCAGGACCCGGGGCCATGCAGTCGGCAACAGGGCGAAAAAAGGACGGCTTGGTACATATCAGCGTTCCAACCATAACACTATCACCGATTCGGTCATGATGGCATTTGCTGTGTCCTAATTTGGGACCCCACGGCAAAACAGATCTCATTCGACTCTCTGCAGGTCAGACACTGTGTTCAGGAGAAAGCAGACGCACAGAAACACAGGCCCAACTCCGTCTTACGGTCCTTCTCGGCGGGTTTTGGGGAAGCGTGGCCTGCCAATTTGGAGCAAACAAACACCGTCCTTTCCTTACAGTCTTCCAATGTCCACCTGCCATACCGGTAACTTTCAGCATCCGAACTGGTTTATATCTTACTGGTTTTTATATGTTCTGTGTTAACACAAAACCTAATAAATCCTCCTACACACACTGTGAATGCTCCACTCCATGTTGTGTCTGCATTGTCCTGTTCAGTATTTTCCCGTGTTCCACAGTAGATTTGGAAGGCGAGAAAGTACATTTGTTCAAGATATCATATGTGGGTGTGTCTCAATCTGCTCTCGAGTCAGTGACTCAGGAGCTGGTGTGCAGAGTTGGGGCTCTGGTATAAGGACTCTGACTCACTACACACTGGGACACTGATGACTGAATATCCGACGCCGTGCCAATTTCTTTATCGGTGACTGTAAAGACATGCCAGATATATCACTTTTATGTCATATCAATGTGTTGTCAGTTAAAAGTCATTAGACTTGAATAAACGGTCAAATAAAGGTTTTTTTGTCATTTGAGAGCAACAACAAACAGAACTTACATTTGTAGATGAAGTTTGGTTCGTCCTATCATCATATTTTTCCAGCTAAGCTGCTTCACGAAATTCTGATGTCATTTCCAGTAAAAGAACATAGTGAGCAGTGGATGTTCCCTGGTTTTTGCTGTGCATTGTGGGAATTTTTTAGGGAGCAAATGTTCCAGTGTACTAGAGAACAGCCCTTAAAATGAAAGACTTCCTGATCAGTGCCCTGACCACTGAGCTATGAAGCTGATTGAGACGCATCCTGTGTGACCTTCTAGTTGCTCACATGGGCACAAAAATATCCTCCTTCTGTGTTTTTACCTGATTGATGTATCCTGTTTTACAGAAACTTCACAATCCAAAACACTGTTAAATAAGAGGGTGCTGTGATGCCAAGCAAAAGTGTTTTATTTCTCTTATACCACAGCAGTTTGTCAACTATTATATTTTTTAATCGATTAAAGACCAACATGTTACACCACTGCAGTATAAAATTGTGGAACATTCACGAGACAGGTCACGTCCTACTACTACACCTTCACTTGTTTCTTTTTCTCTTGAAGTTTTTAGAGACAGACAAGCACCTGAGACTCCCAAGATTCCTTTCCCTAAAATGTTTAAACAGTTTCAAAATCTTCATTATTTTACTGATCTTTGTTAAGTAACATGTTTTTGATCTGTTGATTATTAGTCTTTAGGTTATGTTGAGCATAGGTTCACCATATGGATGAGACGTTACCATAGAAACGATGATAATCGATAATACAGCAGCACTGTGGTGTGAGATAATTAAACCATTATTATTATATTTCATGTTAGATAAATTGTGCTACACCTCATGCATGCTTTTCAAATTCTGTCTCACATCTGTTTATAGATCTAATTATTTATTGATATCTCTTTATTGCTCTCGTGTTGTAATGACTTGGTTGCAGGAGTCCTGAATCAGTAGAAATGGATGAGATCATGGCTGCGATGGTCCTCACCAGTCTGTCCTGCAGTCCAGTGATCCAGAGCCCCACACAGAGAGACGCATTGCCACGTAAATAAAAATAAAAGAAGATATTTGATTATTTTTATTCAGCATTTATAATGAATTGATTGTTGGGATGTTGATGAATGTATATAAATATTGATCTAAGAGAAATGTGGCAGTGCGACCCAGCACAGTATATGGTGCAGTTTACAGTGGAAATGACACAGAGGTCTTTCATGATCTGCTCAGCCTCAATCTCTCTGTACGTTCCTTCTAGATGGTCCACTGGATATGGAGTGTGGTGGAGGAGAACTGTCGGACAGTGGCAGCAGCGGTTACTGGAGCTGGGAGCATGGCAGCGTCAGTCCTGCTCCCTCACCGTCCGTCACCGAGACAGACAGCAGCATGGGGCAGCTGGGAGACGAGGGGCTGCGCGTGGAGCCAGACCCGGGGGCACGTGACGAGCCGGAGAACCGGTGGTGCAAGGTGAGAGAGAGGACAATTGTGAGAAATGTTTGCATCAAATTATAGGTTGCCTCAGGTCCTTTTCTCCCTCGCTGACAGAGTTGGAGCAGGGGAGCATACAGGTGTTTGTGGCCGAGCTGCGGAAAAGTGCTCACGTCACGTGTCGGGATGAAGCGTCACATTCGCATCCTCCATCTCGGGTGAGCTTTTCTCATCAAGTCTATAGATCCGGTCTGGATCTAGATCTATTTTATTTATCATTTATGATGATTTGATTGTTGGGATGTTCTTAAATATATAGAAAGAAGGAACAAAGAGAAACGATTAATGAACACTCCAGGCATTAACTCTCTCTCTCTCTCTTTACTTTAATGATTAAACGTTATCTGTACTCATGATTCTCTTGTGTTAGTTCCATATCCAGACATTTGTTAAAAAGTAATGTGATGTAACTGGACCTACAAATGTTTAGTTGAATAAATATAATACACAGTGATTTGTTTTCCTCGTCCTCAGAGGTGCAGAACAATCTCACAGAGAAGAAGATTTCTATTACACCGAAGTCTCCTCAGAGGAAGAGGAACCGACGTCTCCTTCTCTGTCGTTCACCAGTGGGCCCTGGTCCTCATGTAGCTCCACCCACAGCCAGCCCACTTCCCGAGAAGCCCCGCCCTCCTCCAGTGCCTTCAGCCAATCCGCTCCCAGCAGTGTGTGGCAGATACACACGGAACATCTCTACCAGGTGACACGTGTAGAGCTTAAGTTTTAGAAGAAACAAAGCATTTTCATTTTTCTACATCTGTAACTCTATATAGAGCAAATAGAACGATTCTGAGTACAGGAATAATCCCGCATGTAGCCTTGTCATCTCTGTTAGTGTACATCCTGTTAGATTCCACACAGAATCCCCAAGATTAAGGGCTCTCAATGTTTACTTTTTTGGAGCTTATTTCTCATTTTCTACAATAAATGTTTCCAGGCCCCTTGTGCACCCATTGAGACGACCAAGTCCCCAGACTCTCCTTCCTCCTGTGACTGGACTTCAGCTGGACTCCAGCTGAGACCTCAGGTAGCTCTTCAGTGTACTCTAGCCTACTTAGACATCTAGAGAACAAGCTAGCGGTACTTTAGCTGAGGTTGAAGGTCATTCATAAGTGCTGCTGTGTGTTTTTAATGGATTGGAGCTCATGAAATGTCACTGTGGAGCAGAAGCACCAGCGTGGGAGTCAACCATTACATAGTGGACTTCAGAAAATTTCGAAAAACATTCTATTTACAAAAATATATGTAATATAAAGTGGATCTGGACATCAGTGTGTTCTCGTATCATGATATTAAAAGTGAAGGAGGAATCTGTGTAGTTAAGGTGAGAGTCAGTGCAGCTGTTCCTCAAACACAAGTCTGCACAAGTCATTCATTTTCCTTGTTGATATCAGAAAGTGGCACAGCGCCAGATATCAACAGGAAGTGTTTATGCCAAACGGCTCTGTGGTCTAGGGATCGATTTCGGTTGCTACCGGAGTTTCCTGTATTCTCCTGCGTCTTGCAGTTTCCTTCAGATTCCCTGGTGTCCTCCTGAAAAGACAGGTAGAGATAAAGACCGCTCTTGAACGAGTGTGTAAGAAGCATAGTCATGGAGATTCACCCCAAATCTGACTGGATAAAGCTGAATAAATGATTAAATGATCTCCTTGTTTCTGTCGTGTTCATGACATTCATTTATCACATTTCCAACGACGTGGCGGTCAGTCAGCGAAACATAACCCGCACGAGGATCGTCATAGTCTCAGTTTATATTTTTTTTAACGTCACTCGTGTGTTACATGTGAAATCAGTGCGGCGTGTCGATAAGCCAGTGCGTGTCGGTTAGTTATTCTGGGAAGTGATGAAAGAAATGGAAATGAACTCAACCTGCTCAGTCGAAGTGATTACTGCTGCAGGGTTTGTCATTTTTTTTTACTTTTTCTTTTTCTCTCTCAGATCAGCGTGTCACGGAGCCGCTCCGTCAGCGTCGGTGAGCAGTGGCTACAGCGGAACAACGTTCCTAACAGATCACACACCATCAGCGCGTCACCATCCAGAGGCCACTGCTCCACCCGGTTTGTGCTCCTCACTTTGAAATAGTGTTAGCGTACACCAATCAGGCATAACATTAAGACCACCTGCCTAATATTGTGTTGGTCCCCCTTTTGCTGCCAAAAAAGCCCTGAACTGTTGAGGCATGGACTCCACTAGATCCCTGAAGGTGTGCTGTGGGATCTGGCACCAAGATGTTAGCAGCAGATCCTTTAAGTCCTGTAAGTTGTGAGGTGGGGCCTCCATGAGACTTAAACGATACTTACAGGACTAATAGGATACTTCTGATAGATACTGACCACTGCAGACCGGGAACACCCCACAAGAGTTTTGGAGATGCTCTGATCCAGTGGTCTATCCGCCATCCGATTTTGGCCCTTAAATCCTTACGCTTGTCCATTTTTCCTGCTTCTAACATCAACTTTGAGGACAAAATGTTCACTTGCTACCTAATATATCCCACCCACTAACAGGTGCCATGATGAGGAGTCTTATTCACGGCACCTCTCAGCAGTCATAATGTTATGGCTCATCAGTGTAACTATTACTAGTTTACTAGTTAAAAAACATTCTATCAAGGCAAATCCAGCCATCTTCCTGTCTTATAGCCGTTGTGCATAACTCTTAACCTCAATAAAGAATCACTGCATCCATGACTCCAGTGTTTGCCACAGCAGAACTTTCATAAAGACGCCTCAGATCGGACCAGCCGTGATGTCATTTCAGCAAATTTCCTGTCTGAGGTTATAATATTTTAATGGTTTAATACGTTCCCCGTCTGTGTGTCCGTTCAGGAAAGGTCGAGGCGAGGCCAAAAAGTGCCGCAAGGTATACGGAGTGGAGCGACGGGATCAGTGGTGCACCGCCTGTCGCTGGAAGAAAGCCTGTCAGCGCTTCCCTGACTGAAAAAAAAGCAAAAAAGAGAGAATCTCAGTCTTTCCTTTTCCTTTCTTTCTTTCCTTTCTATTTTACTGGACGACTCCTGGCACTGTAGAGACCCGAGAGAAGAGACATTTTTTTGTTTTTTACCTTTTCTAGCCGTTTTCCAGATAGATATTTTTTAGGATCCTGTGACAGATCTGTGACGTGAGCTCTGGTGAGGAGACGGTGTGACGTGGTTCAGTCTCCATCCCTTTCTTTTCTTTTTTCTTTTTTTCTTTCATTCCTCCGCAGACGTGCACTTCGAACGCTTTTGAGATTATTTAAGTCGTAAATGTCACTTTTGGTATTTTTTCTATTGCTGTTTTTATATCCTGAACTGTGCACTAGCAACATTGAAGTTCATTGTGTTTCTCTGGATTTTTTTTCTTCAGCGTTGTGTTTGGCTCATATGACATCACTTCCTAATGGAGTCAAAGCCACACATGAAGCTATAGTGATATAGGTAATGTCATATGCAAGCGGTGAGCAGCTAGAACCTTCTGAGTGATTACCAAAGTGCTATAGCAAGCCCCTTCTCATGCTGTGGAACAGTATTAATGTTTTTTGTTGTTGTTGTTGTTACCCCCGAAGTGTTCCAGATGATGAAAACACACTTTATACAGTATGCACAATGGGGGGGGGGAGAAAAAAAAGCTGAGGGTTGCCATGACAACGCACAAGAGAAATAGTAAACTATTTTATTGATATTTTATGTGCATTTTATGTACAACTTGGACAAAGAATAAAATCACTTTGGAAAAAGAAAATAATGATATTCCTGAAAGCTGTGATGTCGTGTGTTTTGAAGTATATACATTTTCCACAAAGCCAAAAGTGACAGAAAGGAAGAACACTGTCCTGGACACTACACCTCTACACCAGGTTCCTTCTGTTGTTGTTGTTGTTGTTGTTTTTTCTCTCTTGACCACTTTCCCAGACATTATAATAATAATATTTTTCTTTTCGGTTTTTTTAAAAGGAATACTTGTATGGGGGAAAATATAATTGGTTAAATAATTCCAGCTGAATATTAGTGTACTGGTGTGGAGAAGGCATTTCATCTCTTAATCGTTGCTTTGAGATTGATTTTCTAATGGACTCATGGTCATGGACTCCGCTCAGGGCTTTAATTCTCCTCAGAGGTCATGCTGTGGCTCTTTTATTCATGATGAGGGTGAAACTCACAAAAATTGATCTGGATCAGGACTCGCTTGTATTTAAAATCAAAGTGCGCGTGCGCGTATGTATGTATGTTTGTGTTGCGTGCGTGTGCGTGCCTCTATATATATATATATATATATATAAGTGTGTGTGTGGGGGCGTGCGTGCGTGGGAGTATATATTTGAGTGTGTGTGTGTGTTTGTGCGCGTGCGTGCGTATATATTTGAGTGTGTGTTCGCGCGTGCGTGGGCGTATATATTTGAGTGTGTGTTCGCGTGTGCGTGGGCGTATATATTTGAGTGGGTGTGTGTGCGTGCGGGCGTATATAATGTGCGCGCGTGCGTGGGCGTGTATATATATATATATATATATATATATATATATATATATATATATATATATATATATATATATATATGTATATATATATGTATATATATATATATATATATATATATATGTATATATATATATATATATACTTATATATATATATATATATATATATATATATATATATATATATATATATATGTATATATATATGTATATATATATATATATATATATATATACACACGTGTGCGTGTGTGTGCGCGCGCGCGCGCTAGAGGGCAGTATTACGCCATGGAATTTAATGTCAGTTCTACTAGAGTCAGGAGATTCATATTCCAGATGGTGTTGCGTCTAAAATGGCTCCTTAATCAACACACGGTGTTTAACAGGTGTTTATAAACCTCTCAGGTGTGTAAGAACTTGTCTAATACTTGATTACGCCTTTGGGCTCGCTGTAACAGCAGCAGGAAGGAGTTAAGCTGAATTTCTCCACCTGCTAACATTGTACAGTTAAATGATTCTACTGATTTGGTTTATTTTTTGTTTCAGATTCAGATTTTTTCTTTCTGCGGAGTTTGTTACACATGACCCCTGTGTGGTGTATATGATGATTAGGATCCATTTAGATTTCAGCAGACAACCCCAAAAGTCCTTGGTGAGTAGTGACCTTGTAGTGCTACAAGACTTAAATCAAAAATAGGGTACTTGTGGATAAATAAATAAATAAATACAATTAAAAATCCATCCTCAATCATTCCTCGTTTTCAGATGAAGTGTGACCCACGGTGTGCAAGAATCGAACGATACAATAGATAAAGTGCTTTTTTCCCTTCATGACATTCAACTTTAAAGGACAGACAAACGACCACGGTGCTCTGCGATTCCTCCTACGTCCAGAGCCGATACTGATGGACATGCTCAGTGTAAGTTTCAGTGCATCGCTTTTATTTTCTGCCAAGGTTAAAACTCAAACTCAGCCAGCAGCTGAAACTGGAGAGCAACAGCCTGCTGATTACTGATGAGTGAGCACAATGAGCTCGAAATATCGAGAGTGGAAACAAACAACAACCAAAAAAATAAATAAAAATTAATAACATTCCTCATTGGATATCAATGCAATCTTGTTAATATCTTTTAGCTCGTCTTGGATGTGGTACATGATGGAGGTAAGAGGAGAGATCAGCACCTACTGTAGGGTGGTTAAACCTCGTTCTTTTGTCGGACCCCGGCTGCAGACAGGTTAGCGAAGTGGCCTGAGCGGCCCGTGCGTGCGGTGAGACTCAGGTACTGCCTCAACAGCTGGCTCACACGCTTCTGGTTGTTCCACTTGCGGGCCGACTTGCGGATCCCGATGAAGCCACCGTAGCGCTTCTGCAGGGGTCTCCCAGAGCTCACCAGCTTACGGAAGCCGTGACGGCCCTTCATAAAGCCACCAAAGCGTTTAGACAGATTGAGATTGTCGTCATCGCTATCTTGGTCCCGCTCTTCTCTCTTGTCAACTCGGTCTTGCTCCTCCTCGTCCTCCATACCGGAGTCGAGCCCCAGGTCATAGTTTTCTGCAAACTGATCTGATTTTTGTGCCTCCTCAGAAGGTTCGTGACTGCTGAGCGCCTGAGCCATGTGACGGAATCGCTCCAGAGCTTCCGAGTATTCCACGCCTTCATCCTCCATCTTCACTACGGCCAGAGGCTTTTCTTCGTCTTCGGTACGCTTTGAGAAGTCGTGTGACGGCAGTGAGGCTGGGTTCGCACCCACAACTTGGTAGCAGAGATCCCAGGTTTGAGCGGGGAACGCCTGCGCCTCACATTCCAGCAAACACACCTGCCGAAAATATCACATCACATCACATCACGACTCGTTCACGTCACGGCTGAGTTACACAAATGAGACATTACCGGAATAGCCTTATTAGTGCAGATATAAAGAACGGAAAGGTCCGGAGAACAAACCCTCGATTTGGCCCTGATCATTAGCCGGACTCTGATACCTTATCACTCCATATAGAGGCTGTGTCACTGCTCGTGGGTGTAGGAAAGGGTTCTAATGTGACAAATGAGGCTCTAGTTAAGAAATGGAAAACGTCACTTGTAGAGGGAAAGGCTATAAAAAAACAGCTCAGAAAGATCTGACTAGTGTGTGTGTGTCTTTGTGGTAATTAATTACCCACTGTAAATAAAATACAGGCTCTGTGGGATGTGTGTGATGGATAGAAGAAGTCGTACATGCAGAACATACGGATGAGAGAGCACGTATATCAGTTAGTATTCATAATGGCAGGACGGTCTGTGTGTGTGTGTGTGTGTGTGTGTGTGTGTGGCTGAAAATGAAAGAATGATAAGGTGAGCGCTTCCCAGCCTCAAAGGCCCTTGAGAATCCATGTAGCCACTCAGTAAAAATGCCATCCACATAAGTGGCAGACTTCAGACTTCTCCAACCAATTATGTGCATAGATTAAGTAAATTGACTCGGGCACAGCTTTTTGCATCTTCAAACCCATTAGGAATTTGATTAAGGAGCAAGTGCCATGACATTAAAAAGCAGCTACGGGATTTTGTTGAATAACAAAGCAAAGGACATTTTTGGCTTGATGCATAGATGTGTAAAATGTGTGTGTGTGTGTGAGAGAGAGAGTGTGTGTGTGAGAGAGTGAGTGTGTGTGTGTGTGTGTGTGTGTGAGAGAGAGAGAGAGAGAATAACTGATCACTCACAAGGGTGTTGAACGTTTGCTGTGGAGGCAGGAGAAGTGCGCAGGTTAAACAATCGCCCTGGCAGTCGCTGCGACTCGGGACACACAAACTCAACAACAGAAGGACCCAAAGTGGCGTCTTCATGGCTTCTTCTTCACGGAAAAAACCCCTGGAGTGGAGTTTTGAGCTGGAGCGCGGGGTAAAAGGTCACAGGATTCGCTAGGTAGAAAATAGAAATGTAAATGTGAGTCAAAAATAAGTGAATAAGAACCTAATTGTGTTCATAAAAATCACTAGGCTAATAAATACCAAATCCATTATTACAAATATTTCTACATATACACATATACAGTATACCACAAGATCCTTTAAAATAAAAACAGTTACAAAAATATAAAAAAAACAAAAATCTGATTTTAATCTCATTCCTATCTAGAATCAAATGCTGTGAACATTTTATTTATTATTCGCCTTTTTCTGACAATACTGGAAGCATCTGCTTTCATCAAAATCACTTATTTTTAATAATAATAATAATAATAATAATAATAATGCACAGACAAAACATAAGGCATTTTAAAATATTAGAGAGACGTTGTGGGTTAAATAATAATAAATAATGCAGACTCATGTTAGAGTTTCTCCCACACAGGTAACGTGAGCGTGGACTGAGTGATAATATCCTGCTCATGGATGATTAATTGATGTTTCCTTCTCACTACGCTGCAACAGAATCACTCCTGTGATGTATGAAATAAACGTATTTATTATGCACTCTCCGAAAGAAAGGTAGAAACTGTACCTTTTAAGGTACGAGTGGCCATCGCTGGGGTGTCTACCTCTAGTTGTACCTTTCTAACTCGTTTTGGGAACATAATTGTACCCTATTGTGTACCTTTAAAGGTACCATTATATTTTTTTGTTCCCCATGGAACGGAATTGTACCTCCGCCGTACCCTTTTTTCTGACAGTGTACATTGTTTAACCATCTGAAATTTACTATAAACCCAGTAGTCTACACTTCAGACCTCTGACGCTTGCATTCGGATTCATTTTGGAGTTAAAGGGGAAAAGCAGGATAATTTCACACTGCGATAACTGTTGCACCCAATTTCATGGTTTTTTTGATGGTATCTGCTCAAAAGCTCTCGCTGATACTGAAGCACAACAGCAGCAGCAGAGTCAGGAAGACAGAAGAGGCTCACTTCTGTTAAAGAAATAAATATCATAGCAGCTTTAATGTCAAGGAAAGGTTTTAATCCAGTATAATAAAGCGTTTACATTAATATCAATTCAGTATATTCTTAGAGTGGTTTTGGAAACATGGTCACTCTCTAGCTTGAATACACTCCAGCGTTGTGTTAAAAAGTATTTACTTCTCTTCTAACCTACATACTGCTATTTATTTTCAATGATCTACCACAACCACAGCCACAGCTCTGCCACTGAGGCCAAACGTGACCAAATGAGGCATGCAAGAGGAAATTTTATGCCATATGCCATTTAATTGTGCATATCTCCAGCCCGGGGCAGATGAGTTCTCAATGACGTGTCTTGCTCAAGGACAAAGTGTGACAAAAGCGATAGAAGGACATTTGATGTGTAGAGTATAGAAAGTTTAAGGTTTATATGAAGAGTTTCTAAGCTTTATATGTAGAGGATATACAGTTTAAGCTTCAAATGCATACCTTCCTGGCCCGCTTCGTATCTATAATCATGATGAAATGATCACTCAGGACTCTTTTTGTTTTTAACCCTGTAGCACATGCTAATTATTTTTTTTGCAAAGAACATTATTTTATGGAAGGCAAAATTAAACATTCACCATCTGTTTTTCCCCCCGATCTAAAGTTCATTAGCGAAACTCATCATAGGCCTTAATTGATGTCTGAATTAGCATGTATGGCATAATGAAGAGGAAATGAGAGAGAGCGAGAGAGAGAGAGAGAGAGAGACTGGGAGCAACGAGGACTCTGACTCACTCTGCCAGCACACATTAGTCACGATGAGATTACGGCCTCACACACTCGAACCTTTAACCAAAAATCAGCCTCCGAACTGGAATGAAGTCGGATTTTTAGAAGAAAGACAGGGAATTTACGGTCCTTTTTTCTTCTTAAACTTTTTGTTTAGTGAACAAAAATTGAAGCAGTAATTACAGGGCAGTAGTGTAGCGCAGGAGCGGTGAGGACATTTTCTCTTTTTCCAGCCAGAGAACGATCAGAAACATTTTTCACTCAATTTAACCTCACACACTATTAATGCAGCTCAATTAATTTTCAGAAAGTTACATGCTGGAGAGTCTTTTATTTTGTTTTAATTATCTCCCTCTCTATAATCTTTTATCGAAAAAGGTTCTTTTTAAGAGATAATAGAGGAAATTAAAAGCCGGCTGTGAGAGACCCGTGATTACATCCTAAGCTTTTCTCTCAGTTCTCGACTACTTTCATGTCTTTATTATTCTTTTTTATATTTATTTATGTTCTAATAACCCATTCATACTACAGTTATTAGGAGACAAAGCCTTTATTTGTCACATTACAGCATAGTGAAATTCTTTTTCCGCATCTCTCAGCTTGTTAGGAAGCAGAGGGTTATGGGAATGGCTCAGCAGTGACAGCTCAGAGGTGATGGGGTTTGACTTTTTGATCAGAAATTTAACCGTGAGCTGATTAAATAATCTCGATAGAAGGTGGCTATCAGAAAAAAAGTATCTGTGTGTGTTTTATTTATTCAAGCAAACAGTGAGAATATCATGAATATAGTCGTGTTTATCTAGTGTTTCCTATTATAAGGTTACAATAAACCGAATATAAGATTATTAAATCTATTCTGAGTAATTTTAACTCATTTGAAGGTTTAACAGTTCTTTTTCTATTAGCAAATTCTTCGATTTTCAATTTTAAAGTACAGCGTGATTGATGGTGTACAATATTGCCAAAGCATCAGGATAAGAAGGAAAAAAAGAAAAATGATAAAATAAAATAAAATAAAGAGTGATTATTATTCTTTCTAGAATCGGAGACAGGGTCATGGGAGGTCAAGGCTCATTGATGCATGTGGGGGAGCGAAGGCTGGCCCGTGTGATCCGATCCAACATACGAGCTACTGTTGCTCAAATTGCTGAAGAAGTTAATGCTGGTTCTGATAGAAAGGGGTCAGAATACACAGTGCATCACAGTTTGTTGTGTCTGGGGATGCAGACCAGTCAGGGTGCCCATGCTGACCCCTGTGCACCACTGAAAGTGCCAACAATAGGCACGTGAGCATCAGAACTGGACCACGGAGCAATGGAAGAAGGTGGCCTGGTCTGATGAATCACGTTTCCTTTTACATCATGTGGATGGCCGGGTGCGTGTGCGTCTCTTACCTGGGGAACACATGGCACCAGGGTGCACTATGGGAAGAAGGCGAGCCGGCGGAGGCAGTGTCCAGCTTTGGGCAATGTTCTGCTGGGAAACCTTGGGTCCTGCCATCCATGTGGATGGTACTGTGACACGTACCACCTACCTAAGCATTGTTACAGACCATGTACACTCTTTCATTGAAACAGTATTCCCTGATGCCTGTGGTCTCTTTCAGCAGGATAATGCACCGTGACACAAAGAAAAATACTTCAGGAATGGTTTGATGACCACAACAACAAATTTGTGGTGTTGACTCCACCTCCAAATTCTCCAGATGTAAATCCACTTGAGCATCTGTGGGATGTACTGGACAAACAAGTCCGATCCATGGAGGCCCCACCTCGCAACTTACAGGACTTAAAGGTGCCAGATACCACAGCACACCTTCAGGTTATGAGTTTTTTCCACATGTCCATCAGGATACAGTCCAGACACTTACTACAGGTCAGTAACGGACCTCAGTGCTATATTTTTATATTTTAGTGTGAGATCTCTGTGGGTTTTCACCGTCCTTCATTAGTGGAGTGGTGTGTTGAATGTGTGTGTGTGTTTGTGTGTGTGTGTGTAGTGGTGTGTTCAGTGTGTGTTTGTGTGTGTGTTTGTGTGTGTGTGTGTATAGAGTAGTGTGTTGAATGTGTGTGTATGTAGTAGTGTGTTGAATGTGTGTGTATGTAGTGGTGTGTTGAATGTGTGTGTATGTAGTGGTGTGTTGAATGTGTGTGTTGTATGTGTGTGTATGTAGTGGTGTGTTGAATGTGTGTGTATGTAGTGGTGTGTTGAATGTGTGTGTATGTAGTGGTGTGTTGAATGTGTGTGTATGTAGTGGTGTGTTGAATGTGTGTGTATGTAGTGGTGTGTTGAATGTGTGTGTATGTATGTGTGTGTGTATGTAGTAGTGTGTTGAATGTCTGTGTATGTAGTGGTGTGTTGAATGTGTGTGTTGAATGTGTGTGTATGTAGCGGTGTGTTGAATGTGTGTGTATGTGTGTGTGTATGTAGTAGTGTGTTGAATGTGTGTGTGTGTGTATGTAGTAGTGTGTTGTATGTGTGTGTATGTAGTGGTGTGTTGAATGTGTGTGTTGTATGTGTGTGTATGTAGTGGTGTGTTGAATGTGTGTGTATGGAGTAGTGTGTATGTGTGTGTGTATGTAGTAGTGTGTTGTATGTGTGTGTATGGAGTATTGTGTGTGTGTGTGTATGTAGAAGTGTGTTGTATGTGTGTGTATGTAGTAGTGTGTTGTGTGTGTGTGTGTGTGTGTGTATGTAGTAGTGTGTTGTGTTGTATGTGTGTGTATGTAGTAGTGTGTTGTATGTGTGTGTGTGTATGTAGTAGTGTGTTGTATGTGTGTGTGTGTGTATGTAGTAGTGTGTTGTGTTGTATGTGTGTGTGTGTGTGTGTATGTAGTAGTGTGTTGTATGTGTGTGTGTGTATGTAGTAGTGTGTTGTATGTGTGTGTGTGTGTGTGTATGTAGTAGTGTGTTGTATGTGTGTGTGTGTGTGTATGTAGTAGTGTGTTGTGTTGTATGTGTGTGTGTGTGTGTGTATGTAGTAGTGTGTTGTATGTGTGTGTGTGTGTGTGTGTGTATGTAGTAGTGTGTTGTATGTGTGTGTGTGTGTGTGTGTGTAGTAGTGTGTTGTGTGTGTTGAGTGTGTATTAGTGTGTTGTGTGTGTGTGTGTGTGTGTATGTAGTAGTGTGTTGTGTGTGTGTGTGTGTATGTAGTAGTGTGTTGTGTGTGTGTGTGTGTGTGTGTATATATGTAGTAGTGTGTTGTATGTGTGTGTGTGTATGTAGTAGTGTGTTGTATGTGTGTGTGTGTGTGTGTGTATGTAGTAGTGTGTTGTATGTGTGTGTGTGTGTATGTAGTAGTGTGTTGTATGTGTGTATGTGTGTGTATGGTGCTGAGGAATGCTGCAGCTGAGAGATTGCTAGTCTCCATTCACACTCCCTCGGGGAAAAGCTGTGAAATGATAAATCTGAGGCAATTTTAATCGGATTAAAGCAATCCGCTCTCCTTCTCCCATGGAGGAGCTACCTGATGCTATCAACACCAAGGTAAACACCTCCTTCCATTTTTTCTGTCCCGGGGCTACAATCCATCTAAACGTCTGATCTGATTGAGGCGTGTTGCAGGCTGGACTGATAAGCAGACCTGTATGTCCTCACTATGACGTCTGACGCAGAAGCGATGGTAGCTCTGGAATTGTCCATGTCCCCACCACCATCACCTCCACCACCACCACCACCCACGCGTATATGAACTAAAACACACTTCATTCTGTGTTCATTCCATAATAGTAAGTAATAGCCCACCTGTTTTGCATCTTTCTGCAATTTCATTTTGCCCTTCGCAATGCCATTATCTTCCAATCATCAGTACCCTCACTGTCATAACCATTTTCAGCTCGGTCACTGTAATTGTCAATGCGTCCATAGCCCAAAGGTATAGCGTCTGTGGAGATGATTTCACTCCGCCTCCACTAGCAAAGTAGCAATTATTGCATTACCCAGTGCCCAGGAGGGACTTTATCGTAAAAAAGAAGCCATCTAAGGCAGTGAATGGATGCTTAGGGAATGAAGACATTTACAAAAACTGTTACAAACTCAATGAAACTAGCACCATCCTTTCCGTCGGCTAAAACTTGGGCGGAAAATGGACACGGACTCGATCTGTCACGTCGTCAGGGGGGAAAAAAAATCACTGCTGGTTTTGAAATGGTGATTAGGGAGGAGTGAATTGAGGCGAAATGAAACGAACGGACGCCGCTGCTGGAGTTTCTATCCAAATGCACATGACATTTGAAATGCTTCAGTGTAGAACACGCTCTTAAAAACACACGAGGGTGTAAAGCTGAAAGAAAAAAAAAAAATAAAGCAGCTAACCTCGGGTCAGAGACGCGACAGTGATGTCAAAGCTAAAATTCTCAGGGAATGTGGGATTACAGACACACCGGGACATTAACAGCTTTTGATTGTGAAGATTTGTTCATTCTGAATTGGCCTAAGGAGAGATTTCCCTCCTGCTGTGTGCAGGTGCTTCTTTTCACGTTATTCACATATGTTAAAACTCACGCTTTAACAAACACACGTTTTAATTCATTACGAGCAGGAAAGAGGAAAGTCATCGAATCCAGCAGGTTCACATGGCGCGTGACTTCCTTGCAGCACAAGCATTAATTTCCTGACAGATGTAAGCAATTATAAGATGTTAAAAGCAATCACTGTAAGAAAGTGTGCGGCTAATGGAAAACAGGATCAGACACCGAGGCGATGCTATTCAATCATTTTCAGAATAAAGCCTTTTACCTGTGTTCAGCATTCCTTCCTAATCATTTCCATGAGATCCAGATAAACGTACGTACGTGAAGGTTAACGGGAAGGCGATTCATCGTGCTCGTCAGGCTAGTCACGCGCAGACACATGATGAGACGTTTAATAAATGTTTGACACAAAAATTAGGAGTACAAAGACAAGAGACTGTGTGACTTGTGCCTACGTGATTGCCAGGAGAAGATACGCATGCTTAGCCTTCTGATGGGGAAGAAATTACAGCTGGGCGTTTCGGTTCAGTCGAATGGAAAATAAAACACCGCGTGCGTCGGTCGGGGGAAGGACAGAAAAACAAGGATAAAAGATCGAACAAACTTTAATGTACACTATATTTCGGGCCATTTGAGATTGGAAGCAGTTTCTGTTCTCTGATGCGGGGTTTAACATGATATCCAAATGACTGACTCTTTCAGTGATTGGAATTCTGATGATGCTAAAAATGGTGGAGAAAAAAGGTAATGAATGATTGAAATGTAATTAGCAATTAAAAAGAACGATCATCAACACAGCTGTGGCCGTTATTTTGGATTGATTTTATTAAGACTAAGATCCTGTAATCGTTTGGTAGGGAGCGTGTTAATTGCTGGGACGTAAACCCGAGAAAATCATCCTCAAATCGCGTGGACGGAAACGGAAGAGCTGCAGAAAACATTCAGTGATGATTTTAGTTGAAGCGCTTCCCATCATGTTCCATCAATCATCGCTGCACCAGAGCACTTACCGCTAAACCTGTCTGTAAAATTAGACATGATTGGAGAGGGGAAAAAAATTCAAGTGCCATTAAACTGCATCTTCAAAACCGCTAAGATGTCTGAGATGGACGCTTGGACCAGGGTGTCCGATCAAACCGGTGCATGGAGAGAGCAAAGTTTTTTGGAAGCTGCATAATTACAGTAATGTTTTTTTTATCCATTCCAAAAGAAACTTTCTAAAAAAGTTTAAACTGCTTTGGTGAACTCCATGAAATCCATGTAAGTAATATTATACATGTATAAGATGTGCTCAGTACACCCAGAAGTGTAATATCAACCAATCAGTTGATGTTTCCGGCTGCATGTAATGCGATAATTAATAAGAAAACTAACAGGTTCTCTGAACTGCTTAGTCATTATAAATTGTCTCATGGGATTTGAAAAAGCACTGCAATGGTAATGAATTTCCTTTGACGTAAACACTCAGCATGTCTGTAAATATTAACTACAATGCTTTTTCTTTGATGGTGATGATGATGATGATGATGAGTAAACTAAAGGAAAAGGATCAGTACAACCTCACCCGGAGGACACAATTATTGTATATAGAACTGTATTATAATATTATAATATCTAAGTACTTAAGTAAGGAAAGCCTGTTTAGAGCTTGTTCACACACACACACACACACACACAGGAAAAAAAAAGAAGTAGAAGGACGTGCCAAGCCTTACCTGTGCTCCGGTGCTGAGGAAGTCGTCGTGTACTTGCTCACACACACACACTGACTCTTCAAGCGAGGCAGCAGTTGTCCAACCCGCAGCCTTGTTCAACTGCTCGCCTTCACGCTCTCTCCTCTCTTATAACAACCCGCCCCTTCCTCTGGTTCACCCCCCCCCCCGCCCCCCCAACCCAACCCCTCCTCACCATCCCCCTTCCCTCTACACACCCTCTTGCCTTTTCCACGCCACAGACAGGGAGACACTAAGGTGTGGAATCATGCATAACTTGAACTAGCAACCCTTAGTCGACGCTGACGTATACACCTTCAATGACAACGTCACTTCTGCCTCTAAGCTTCCAGAAAGAGGGCTTGGGCTAAAAATAAATGAATACACGTCCTCTGCATAGGTGCGATAATACACACGTGTCGTTTTTGCATGAAATCCAATTCAAAGACAATTCCAGGGAAGATCGTTGGAAGCCAAAGGGTGCATCCGTGAAGAAAAACAAACGCTCCCAAAGGCAAAGAACGATCTCAGTGGACTGGTGAAGATTTTCTGTCTTATTTTTCTGTTTCCTGTTCAGTATTTTTGTATTCATTGACAATCAGACTGTGTGAGAGGGCCGACGCTCCCTGTATTAAACATGTGGACACCTTTACACCTTGTGGACAGTTGGTCGTGACACAGACTGGACCCACACCCTCATTCTGTGCTGCACCTGTGTGTAGCAGCAGTCTCTTTTTTAAGGTATACCCACGAGGTCAACAGTGACCCGTTACCAAGCAATGTGATGTAGAAAGTACAGCGGATATAAAACGTCTACACAACCCTGTTAACACTGCAGGGGTTTCGTGATGTGAACATCAATCCTGTCCGGTCTTTTCCGCTTTTAACGTGAGAAAAACAAGCAGAAAGATTTTTTTTTTGGGGGGGGGGGATCAGGATTATCGCTAAACTAACATTTTAAAAGAGTCTACCATCTTAACACATCTTGAGTTGGTGATTTCATTTGACTCTTCCATGCAAAAATACTCCAGATTTATCAGATCGTGAGTTGATCTCCGGTACACACTCCTCCTCATATCATTCCACAGGGTTTTGGATAGGATTTAGATCTGATCTCTCACTGCCACATTTCTAAACATTGCTCTTCTTCTTCTGAAGCTGATCTTTTGTTGACTTGGATTCGTGCTTCGAGTCGTTATCCTGCTGGTGAAACAGATTCCTGTGGCAAAATATCCTGGTATTTGGAGATATCCATGATCCTCACATGAGCCCCAGTCACAGCTGA
The DNA here is from genome assembly GCF_019097595.1 of Hemibagrus wyckioides. Lineage (NCBI taxonomy): Eukaryota > Metazoa > Chordata > Actinopteri > Siluriformes > Bagridae > Hemibagrus > Hemibagrus wyckioides. The sequence goes on along the minus strand of NC_080734.1, from coordinate 19,382,478 downwards.
AGAGAAGCAGACCCATAGGTGTTTTGTTTTGTTTTTTGGGTAATGAGCTGTCTTGATTTTGCAGTATATTTTAGAATTCTGTACAAATGGTGCTACTTTGGTCTGATTAGACCATAATTTTGCCACATGGTTTGGGTGATTGTATGCCTGTTCAGTTGGGATTTTATTTACATGAGGATAAAATGACTCCCTTAGCCCAGACATGTCAATAATATAAAAGGATGAGATGGTTGTTATAAAAAAGCAGAAGATTCTGCAGTTTGGTGTCAGTCTGGAGCATTCAAGTGTGTGTCTCCATCATGCTAAGAAGAAAGAACATCAGCCATGATCTCAGAGAAGCACCTGTTACTGCCCATCAAGCTAAGAAGAGTTATGAGGTTGATCTCCAAACAACTTATAATTCTAAAGTAAGAAGGACTGCTTACAAATGAAGAACCTTCAAGACATCTGCCAATCTCCCAAGGAGTGGGCATCCCAACAAGGTCAGACCGCTTAATGCCAAGAACACAGGCATCTGTAGGCACATTAAATTACTATGTTCATAACAACGCAGTCAGAAAAAGACTAAACAAATACAGCTTGTTCATTACCATAAAAAACTTTATACAAAATGTCCATCATGGTGTAGGAGACATGATTTGAGCTGATTTTGCAGCCACAGGATCTGAAAAACCTGCAGTCATTGAAACAACACTGAAACTCCACTATATACCGGAATATTCTATTCAGCTTACGCTCGGCTGAGTCTGGATCATACATGCAATTTTCAGTAAACTGCACATGTCCCAGTTGTTCTTTCTTTGGAGCTCTTTTGGAAGGTACTGACCACTGCATACCGGGAACACCACACAAGACCTGCTGTCCTGGAGAAACTCTGACTCAGTCGTCTAATCATCACAATGTGGCCCTGGGATTCTTCCACTAGACCATTTTTCCTGCTTCCAACACATCAACTTCCAACACTACCCACTGACCGGTGCCTTTGTAACGAGGTAATCAATGCTATTCAGGTCACCTTTCAGTGGTTTCATGGTGAAAAACAAATAATATCAGGGTAATGAGATGTGCCCAGTATGTTTTACTGAACCAGAAAATCCGATTCTTTTCAGATAGCTAAGAGGTTTTGTTAATCCTGTGTAAAATATTGATCTTAATGATAAAGCTTTTCTGAGGCTAATAGCATACCATCTACCAAATATTTACTCTCACTAGTAAAATATTGCATGAATTTGAACTTTTTTGATACCAGAATCCCTGAAAATACCAGGAGTAGTTTTCCACTCAGGCTGATTTTTCCACAATTTTCATACGGCACCTCGTGCTAACTTATATTTTGACCTAACAAAAGCATAAATAAAAATCTTCCAGGTTCCTACAGATGAAATTCATCAGCCGCTGTGTCACATCACATTACCGGGGTCTATGAATTCCCGGCACTGCATCAAGGTCCGAATACATGATGGAATAAAGCTCCCTCCTTCCACTCACTCACTCGTCCAGCACCAAAGTGAAATTGAAAAGTCAATTCCCCACAAAATATGCAATTAGGTGAGCAGGCATATTCACCTGTGTGACGCATTGTGCTCAGCCGACTCGGCTCGAAAAGCCATTTCGCCGCCTTTCATCATTCCCAGCACAAAGTTTTATTGTCTTATGGAGCGATGAAATGCACCGATGCATGCCCAAGCCATCGGAGGAGACACAGCTTTGGTTTATGAGGCGCACAAGGCAATCAGCTGCCAAGACCTTGATAACGGTTATTACAACTGGACCTTTAATTGATTTCATCAAGCCAAAAAGAAAAGGGGAAAAAAATGCATGCTTTAATGACGTAGATCAAATAATGATTTTTCTGGGAAGCGTCCTTTGCAAGACTGAGTCAACAAAGCAGGAACAACTGAAACAAAAGCCCAGGAGATGTCCTGTGAATTAATGAGATTAATGAGATATACTCACTCTTTCTCATGTATCATTAACAGCTAATGCCAACTGCAGCTTTTTTTTTTTTAATTAAATGGACTTGTAAATTAAATACTATGAAATATTGTTGTGAATTTCTCTGTTATTATTTATCTCGTATTAACAAAGTTTGTGTGTGTGATGATAGAGATCAAAAGTATTGGAACATAGTTATTAGAATGTTATTTTAAACACCCCCCCCTTCTGATTTTTCTGATTTAATAGGTTTTATATCAATAAATTCTATTAATAAGGACATTTACATTTTACTGAAAATTGACTTCAGATTCAGATCCTTTGATTAAATAATTATCCGTTAACTTATATCTAATAAATCTCCTAACTTCTATAATAAAATGTTTTGTGCCCTGTATAGAGAATAGATATTAACGTTTAAGTTTGACTGGATTTTTTATGTGCATCGACTACAGTCTCCAAAAGTATTGGAGCAGCAAATCAAGTTCAGTTATTTTTGACTGAAGGTCTGAGATCAAATGATGAATATGAGACGATAGATCAGAATTTAAGCTTTAATTTTTTTTTATATTTAATCCTAGATGTGTAAAACAACTTAGAATTGTTTGTTTAAACACTTAATAGCTCTGATATCTACTCTGGGTTTGAGGTCTGCGTTTCACCTGAAACATGCATTTCACTAAAAAGTAAAAATAAGAGAATTATTTAATCTGAATCAGAACATATTAGGAATTTTAATTACAGTGTAAATAGCCTTTTATAATGAAACGCATTATGTTGCAAAAATAAAAAAGGATTACAGTAAAAACGATCATTCACAATTTTTCAATTTATTATGTTATATTTGTTATATTTACTTGTCCCTTCATCAACAACCACTTTCTTTTCTCAATAAACTTGAAATTGAGATTTCTCTCTCTCTCTCTCACACACACACACACACTTCATTAATATGAGATAAATAATATCAGGGAAATTCAGTCATATTTCAGTGTCATTTTATTTTTTTTAAATAAATTTTATTTATGAATGATACATGAGAAAGGAAGAGTGCATGTTTATGAATCACTGTTAAACAGCCCAAACTTTCCTTAAGCATCCTACTGATCTTCTCAGATCATCACATCCCAGGCTCTAAAGTGAGCATTCCCATTAAAATATCATCACTAGCTCCAGGTTTAGGTAATAGGTCCTATTAGATGGTGGAGGTCCAAAACGCCTGGCAGTATTTCAGCACCTGGGCACCTTCTTGGGCACATGCACACACATGTTTAAGCCTTTATGTGGAGACCACATTCCCTGGGACCTTCTGGCTGAGTTTGTCATGAGTTCTGAGTAACAGGGAACTCCGGAGGTCATAGAATAGCTTTAACCCTTCGTAATCACCAATGGAGTATTTCAACACCTAGATAAAGTAAACAGGCCACGAAGAACTGACTCACCCTAAGACCAACTAGAAGTTCAGATATGAATGCTGTACTCAACATAGTGAAAGGGGGTGGCAGCTTGGTGGACCTAGGATGAGAACTCTGGGATGAGAACCTTCTGATCAGTAGACCAACAACTTAACCGCATCCCCAGTTAGCACCAGCGCTGACATCCTGGAGCAATACACCTCCATGCAGAAGAACTGCTTCCTGTCGAGCGATCTGTTAAAGACCTGTGACCTGTCCTGCCTACAGCCTGAGATGAGACTTCCACCACCCAATGGACCATCCTGTTTGCTATTCCCATCACAGTTTGTCCATTTACTGCCATCCTGGGCTCTGGCCCACATCTGACTCCAAACTTGGGACCAGATCTGCCAAACGAGAGTGCTGTGTCTGCATCATTACACATTCTGCACACAAAATGTCTCTATGAGATGATCCAGGCATCGAATATAAAACTAGGCTTGTCTCAAGGATGTCTAAAATGCTTGATTTTGCATTCTTCTTACTCTAATTCAACACAGCTATTTTTTTAGCAGAGTGAAAAGTAGAATCTTTGAAAAAATTTACATGAATTTCCTTATTATTTGGTCCGTTGCCCTTTTTTGGCTTTAATGACAGTGTGCACACTCGAGCTGCATGAACTCCACACGTTTGTGCAAAACCTTATGATCCATTTTAGATCAAACCCATCAGAGTGTCTTTTGAACACAGGCTTCAATAGAAGAGAGGAAAATCTGATCTTTGTACGAAGCAGTTAAGATGATCGATATCACACATTTGCTTACATTTAAATAGGGAAATAATGCAGAATGTTGAATGTTATATACTCAAGATATTAAACATTCCTTTCTCTGTTTTAGATTCATGATTCTCCCTGGTCGAGTGCAGTGTCATGGCTCGGGCTTGCATGGCTGCTTCTGGAAAATTCTCACTAATCATTATTGATGATGGAGTTCATGATGGTGGCGGAAGAATGAATTTCAAAGTCTACAGAAATATTCTGACTGATAATTTACAGGGAAATGCATCCAGTCTAACTGGGAGTCTAAACTTCATCATCCAGCAGGATAATGATCCAAATCACTGGCAACTCAACACGGAGAGAAAAAGTGGACGTTTTATTTAGATTGGATGAGTCCATCACTGGACCTACACCCAACTGAGCCTCCTGAAGAGGAGACTAAAGGGAAAAACCTACATGAAGCTGGTTTACAAACCTGGGAAAGATTCATGAAAGAAGAATGCAACAGTTTGGTGGATTTCAGTGGGTCACCAGCTAGAAGCATGGGATATGCACCCAAAAATTAAATGTTATTAACTTTCATGTACTCTAAGACAACTTGTTCCAATACTTTTGCACACCTACACTATATTGCCAAAAGTATTCGCTCACCCATCCAAATAATCAGAATCAGGTGTTCCAATCACTTCCATGGCCACAGGTGTATAAAATCAAGCACCTAGGCATGCAGACTGTTTTTACAAACATTTGTGAAAGAATGGGTCGCTCTCAGGAGCTCAGTGAATTCCAGCGTGGAACTGTGATAGGATGCCACCTGTGCAACAAATCCAGTCGTGAAATTTCCTCGCTCCTAAATATTCCACAGTCAACTGTCAGCTGTATTATAAGAACGTGGAAGTGTTTGGGAATGACAGCAACTCAGCCACGAAGTGGTAGGCCACGTAAACTGATGGAGCGGGGTCAGCGGATGCTGAGGCACATAGTGCGAAGAGGTCGCCAACTTTCTGCAGAGTCGATCGCTACAGACCTCCAAACTTCATGTGGCCTTCAGATTAGCTCAAGAACAGTGCGCAGAGAGCTTCATGGAATGGGTTTCCATGGCCGAGCAGCTGCATCCAAGCCATACATCACCAAGTGCAATGCAAAGCGTCGGATACAGTGGTGTAAAGCACGCCGCCACTGGACTCTAGAGCAGTGGAGACGCGTTCTCTGGAGTGACGAATCGCGCTTCTCCATCTGGCAATCTGATGGACGAGTCTGGGTTTGGCGGTTGCCAGGAGAACGGTACTTGTCTGATTGCATTGTGCCAAGTGTAAAGTTTGGTGGAGGGGGGATTATGGTGTGGGGTTGTTTTTCAGGAGCTGGGCTTGGCCCCTTAGTTCCAGTGAAAGGAACTCTGAATGCTTCAGCATACCAAGACATTTTGGACAATTCCATGCTCCCAACTTTGTGGGAACAGTTTGGAGCTGGCCCCTTCCTCTTCCAACATGACTGTGCACCAGTGCACAAAGCAAGGTCCATAAAGACATGGATGACGGAGTCTGGTGTGGAGGAACTTGACTGGCCTGCACAGAGTCCTGACCTCAACCTGATAGAACACCTTTGGGATGAATTAGAGCGGAGACTGAGGGCCAGGCCTTCTCGTCCAACATCAGTGTGTGACCTCACAAATGCGCTTCTGGAAGAATGGTCAAAAATTCCCATAAACACACTCCTAAACCTTGTGGACAGCCTTCCCAGAAGAGTTGAAGCTGTTATAGCTGCAAAGGGTGGAACAACTCCATATTACATTCATGTGCATGTGAAGGCAGACATCCCAAAACATTTGGCCATATAGTGTCTTTCCCCCTTTATATGATGTGACAGTGCTAGCGGTGTAAGCTGGCATGGACGTTACAAGTTAGTGCAAAACCTGTGAAAAGTTATCTATGTTAGATCAAATCCATCAGAGTGTCATCCGATCATGTGATTTTCAGTCTGATCTCAGGATTTTGGACATCACTGTACATATAGATTTCAGTTCATCACATGAGGAAGAAATTTTTTAGATGAACCAGACTCAGGGTGAGACCCCGAATAGTTCAAATATAAATCATTACTCTTCTACCACTGTATACTATAGAGTAAATCAGTGCTAGGTGTGTTGGAAAGATCTTCAGTGTTAGCATCAGGGTGATTTTGGATTTCAGTAGAGCTTTACTTTTAAGTCTTTAATATCCAAGTGAAATTATCTACTGAATAATGAATGAGACTCGAGAATAGATTTTAGTAAGTGCAATCATTAGGCTGTTTAAGTGAGAGCATCCACAATTCAATTCAGTCATTTTTTTAAAACTCACTTTTAACAATTGCCACAAAGCAGCTTTACAGAAATACATGGATACCACACAGATACCAGGTCATCTTTAGGATATCTGTGTGGTATCATCAACAGCAACCTCATGGCACACCTTAGGCTGTCCATGCAGGGTCGTATCCTCAGCAGCAGCAAGTGACTCTCAGGTGAAAGAGTCTCCATGTATCAGAATGGACCAGGCATGGACAAAAAGGCAAGAAACCTCGTGAGACACACTTCAGATGGATGTACACTGTGCATAGAGTGCAAGCAGGGACTCTGAATATAGCACAAGCATGAGGACATCATGGGACATAAAGCGGCCAGCCACTCCACAAAGTAGGAGGGAAGCGTTCAAATATCCCAGTTGACCAGTCCAGATCTGCACCTTTAGAAAAAGGCTTTATTTGTCACATGTACATTACAGCATAGTGAAATGTTCTGCGCATATCCCAGCTTGTTAGAAAGATGAGGTCAGTGCACAGGGTCAGCCGTGATACAGTTCTATGGAGCAGAGAGGGTTAAGAACTCAACAGTGGCCCTTGAACTAGGCCATTAGCCCTCTTTTCCCAACATAGAGCCTTAACTGCCACCCTAAGTAGTGTGCAGAGGGAAAGGACAACATGCCAATCTGGGACTATTGGCAAGGCAGAGGTGCTTGGTATGGCTTGGCTGTGATTTGTATTGTATGAAAGTAGATCCTGCCTGTGCTGTAGTCCTTGTTATTCTAGGTCCCAATAAAAAGCCTGCACTATTTAATCAATGTAGGCACGGAGGATCCTAGCAGTCCAAAAGTGGTGTGTGGATAAGATAGGGGTAAGCTGGTCATATTTCTTTCTGGTACTAGTAAGGTGTAAGGAGGTTCAAGTGGATGCTGCATCCTGTGCTAACTGGTGCTTGTTTATTCACTTACAGTACTGGAACATCCTGCCAGTAAGGCGATAACATTTTCTGCAACTTGTCTTGAAATTATATTTCTTATCTTGGCCATAATTCAGAGATGATATTTGTAATATTATCTACATGAGCTTCAGCTGAGAGACTGGACTCAATAATCACACCAAGGTCCAGCCATGATACATAAGAGCAACCTGGCATGATGTTACAGGAAAATACCAGCTGGGGTGGTGTGATGTGGCCCAATGCGAAGCAGAGGAGTCTGGTTTACACTTGACGCGTGATTTTGAGTGTGTTCACAGAAGCAGCTGCAGCACAAGTGCCATTGTTCACATCATCTTATGTACATCTGGAGGATTAAATGCACCATTCACTAGATGGCACGTCGGAGCCAAAATATCCCTGTTTCCAAGCTGAATTCATACACAGGGATGTTAAACAGACTGGAAAGCTGTCTCTCTCTGAAACTAATATAGAAAATCCAAATTAAACCTTGTGATAGGTTTTGAAAGCTACACTTAAGAAACACGATAGCTTCCATACAAGCTTCCACTTATTTAGAATAAGCTCACCAATTAATACACCTAGATTGGCTTGGTTGTGATGTGCTTAGAAATTTCAGCATTGGTGTCACACTGGAGCAGTTTACAGTGGAGCCAGCAGGAAGGCATTACATTTCATCTCTTCCAGTCATTTGCGTATTGCTGATTACAGAGTGTTGAAACTGTAGAGCTGTTACTAGTCCTAGATTGTTGTTAATGGTTATTTCACTTACACTTCATGTACAAAGGGTATATTATTAGTCATTATAATACATTATAAAAAGTCTGGACTGTTGAAAAACAAAAACTGTAATGGCTTCAGTCAGTCTAGACTCTCTCTAAACTGACCCACATTTCTACACTACAACAATTTGTATAGGTTTCTTCTGATTTAAAAAAAGAAATATGCTGGTATCAGTGACCGATCAATTTACCCCTAAGTGGACTTGAGCTGGACTAACCACTTCATTTCTCAGTGTGTTCCTGAGATATTCTCCAGGTCCACTGCAACCCTGACCATGATAACTAAAGGTAAAGAATTATAAATAAACACAGTGGATTGACTGTGGAATAAATCTGGCAACAGAATTGTTGTTCCCTCCTTATCATGAGGTAGTCTTTTCCTCATCAGTAAATTAATTAATTAAACTGGATAGATGTACATATTTACATAGATGTAGATCTTATTTGCATATTCGCGAAAATGTTCCCGCTCAAAACACCACAAAGCCGTGTGACGTCACATCAACACGTATGCTCACACTGTCCAGATATTTATGAGCTCAACTTAAGCGGATGAATTTTTTTTATGTTTATTTATTTGTTTGTTTGTTTGTTTATAGTTATTATTTATTTTTATTTTGTTATCATCTGTTTGTTTATTTCTGCAATAACCAGGAAGTTTTTTTTATCGTCCCTTCATTTCATTGGTCGGTTTGAATCCTTAGTGACGATCTCGGCGCTTATTGGTCAGTCGCGTACATGCCTCTGCGACCAATAGGAGAGCAGAATCAGTCTAAAGCGGGAAGCTCTGAAGGTTCCGCTAAGTGCAGTGGCAGGTGATATTTTTATGTTGTTTATTTGAGTTTTGTTTACAGATATAGGAGCTTAATTTATGGCGTTCTTGTGCTGTATGAGTAAAAATGGAGCTTTGACAGCGTTCACTCGAGTGTTTCCCATGGGTGAGTTTAATAACAGAGCTTTATTATTTAACACGGCTTTTACTTCCTTAAAATGGTCGTAACCTAGCAACACTGTCTGTAGGTCTAGATGGATGAATTGTTTACACTGTAAAACTTTATTTTTATTAACAGTACTTTTTTTCAAGGTCTAAAGATCTAAAACAGGCTATATCGACATATTAAATATATTTCTTCAGCACCGATTGGACATGAAGTCGATGTTTATTTCACACAGATGTGTTAGATAAAGCCAGCGGAAGTGCACGCGCCGCAGCCATGGGTACTGAATAAAACGCCAGGGTTGCCAGATTGGACTGCATTTCAAGGTCGGTGTCCAGCCCAACATGCATACTGTGATAACTAATACAATAACAAACAGAAAGTTCAAAACAAATGGATTAGTGCAAAGGGAACTATTTAGACACACAGCTACCTGTAAAGGTTTTATTTAATTATCAAATATGACGTCAGAAATTTATAGCAGAATAACACGCTTACCTTTTTATAGGGACTTAATTAATAAAATATCATGTTTATAGTCAAAAATAAAAACCCGCCAGTTGCATCAAAAATCAGCCCAGTGCTTTTTTTCCCGGTTCGACGTGACCAAGGGGAAGCACGGTGGCTTAGTGGGAAGGTCCTGGGTTCGGATCCCGGGTTCGAACAGGCAGGGGCCTTACTGTGTGGAGTTGCATGTGCGTGTTCTCCCCGTGCCTGCGTGGGTTTACTCCGGGTACTCCGGTTTCTTCCCACAGTCCAAAAACATGTACATTAGGTTGATTGGTGATTCTAAATTGCCCATAGGAGTGAGTGTGTGTTGTTGTCTGTCTATATGAGGCCCTGTGATGGACTGGTGACCTGTCCAGGGTATACCCCTGCCTTTCACCCAATGATTCAAAACTGATTAGGAATAAAGCGGGCATAGAAGATGGATGGATGGATGGATGGATGGACGTGACCAAAGAAGCCCAATTGGGAGGTAACACGCCCAATCTGGCAACACTGTAAAACGGACGTGTGCTGAAAATAAACAGCAGCAGGATGCAGCTGAAGTGTTCTGAGCAAAACCTCATGATTAATGTCTAGATTCTGATGTCTAGAATCTAGATGATAAAAGTCATATGAAAATGCAGCACGGTGAGGTCAGGATGATCCACACCTGGTGTGAGGATTAAAAACACTAATGATTGTATGAATTGCATGGAGAAGATCTCCATGCGATCCACCCTCATCACATACACATCAAGACAAATCCAAGACTTAATCTTAGTATTGAGCTCATTGTGCGCCTTTCAGTAAAATATCAGCTCACACTTTAGTTTGTGTTTATTTTAGCTCCTTTGGTCTGACAGCTAGATATCAGTGTTGAAATGATCAGCTGTGGTTTGAGGTAAACATCTTTTTCCTGTTGTCGCAGCTCAAGCACTCATCATCGTCATGTGCCACATCTAACCCGGGGAGTGTGTAGGCGTCTGTCATGGAGCAGGTGTACAGGCTGCAGCGCGAAGTGGGTCGAGGCAGCTACGGTGTGGTGTTTGAGGGTCATGTGATGGAGACAGGATGGTGGGGCTGCAGAGGAGACACGGTGGCTATCAAACGTCTGCCCTGCTGCAGCCCAGAAAGCATTGAACTCTATTTGCAGGAGCTTTGGGCCATGAGAGCCACCGGGAGGAGACACCCGAACGTCATCGCCCTCCACAACTGCCTACTGGAGACTGGCCCAAAAACGCTGCAGCCGCTCAAATCTGATAAGCTGCCCCTGGACCTCGTGGAGAGCGCCCTCAAAGGAAGGGTCGTAGACAAGGACTCTAAAAGCCAAGTGAGGAACACAGACAGGTCCAGGAGGAGCTCAGGGCCTGAAGGGGAGTCTACGAAACGATGCTTGGCTCTGTGGCTGGTGATGGAGTACTGCGATGGAGGAGACCTGAACCAGTACATACTGTCTAGACAGCCAGACATGCAGAGGAATCACGTGGTGGTTCGGCAGCTCAGCAGCGCCATGACTTTCCTGCACGGATTGGGGATCGTGCACCGGGATCTGAAACCGGCCAACGTGCTCGTCTGCATAAACAAAACTGGTCCGGTCGTCAAGGTGATGTGCTTTATTTATTCTAATCCTCCACACTGCTAGAGTCACATGACGTATAATTCAGTTCAGGTGTGTCACTCAGTTCAAGTGTTTCACTCCATAACAGCTGCAACAGAGAAACATCTGTGGAGCTCTTGCTTAATGCGTTGTGTTTATAATTAGCACACAAACACAGTGAAACGACCAAACCACAATTTCTGTGCATTATGCATGATTGTGTAACCTGTAGTTGCAGAACAGTGTTTGTGCTTCATAATAGAAACCCAATAAACTGACAAAACCTGTCATGTACTCATTTAGCAGCAACATCAAGAACACACACACCACTTATTCACTGAAGCTCAGTTTTTTGGTTGCAGATGAAGGTCAGAACATTCAGAAGTGCAAACAAGACTCAGAGATGTGAGCTCGTCCTCCTCTTTTAGGGTGTCTC
>NC_080734.1:19345891-19365891 GCF_019097595.1 Hemibagrus wyckioides | reverse complement strand
TGCATAAAGTTCAACTTTTCTCAACTTTGTCGCATCACCTGACACACCCACAATCTGGTCTCCAGCTCTCGCTGTCGGTCATGTCACCAGAAGTCTCCAGCTCTCGGTGGAAAATGAATGATCTCCTTTGTACTTAATCCAATTATGGTTTGTGGCTGACCTTCACCCTGATGCGTGTTCCAGATAGCTGACTTTGGCCTGAGCAAGATGGTTGAAGGCCAGACGGAAGGAGAACGCAGCAGACTGGCTCTCTCATCCACGTGCGGTTCAGACTTCTACATGGCTCCTGAGGTGTGGGCTGGACATAGCTACACAGCACAAGCAGACATCTTCTCTCTAGGTGTCCTCTTCTGGGCCGTGTTGGAGAGGATCACCTTCCTGGAGGACGGCTCCAATGAGGAGCAGCTGGGTGAGTGCAAGACGCTGGAGCTGAGGCTCATGGCTATGTTCCAGACCTTCTTCTGCTCTCCAGTAGAGCTGAGATTTGTGGCATGTGTTTAAATAAAAACATGTAAATTAGGGACTTCACTTGGAAGAGCATAATTTTATTCTGAGAGGAAATGTACTATTCCTGTTTCAGTTGTGGGACAGTTCTAGGCTTGGAGAGAGCTCAGGTTTCTCTTCAATCTTTCACCTTTGGCTCAGTGGTTAAAGCTCTGGGTCACTGATCAGAAGGTTGTGGGTTCAAGCCCAAGCACCTTCAAGCTGCTACTGTTGAGCCCTCGAGCAAGTCCGATAACCCTCCCTGGTCCAGTAGAGCTGCATCACAGCTGGTCCTGTGCTCAGACCATGCAGAGGAAATAATATCACTGTGCTGTAATGAACATGTGACAAATAAAGGCTTTATCTGATGAGAGATGGATTTTTACAAGCACATTATGGCGTGATGTTTCCCAGCACCAGATCATTTCAGTTCTTTAGCCGCATCCATCACTACTGCATGCAGTGCTTTTAACCCCGTTTTGAACTCCAGTTAAATCCTTAATTCACGATTAGGATGTTTTAAAGAATTAAAGGAATCAGTCCTGGACCACTGGGGCGTTTTATTCTAATTTCACATCTCAGTGAGTACACTGCTTTATTTCAGAACTGCGCCGCTCCTTCATAAATAACTCACTCGATGTCATTCGCTCATCTTCATCCGTGCTTCGGCTCTAGACGTCGACGGAAACTACAAGAGCGGTCCTTTTCCCGTAATTGAGAAACAGAGGCTGTGTTTATTGATCTCGGCACTCATCGAGCCCGTCCTGGCTGCGTGTGACCCCAAACTCACCCTCACTAATGCCGGCCAGTGCATCAGAGTCACATCACGACGGTAGCTGTGCTTAATTTTATATATCGTGGCATTCGAGTGCCTGACTTAAGGCCCCATTGACACGGTGTATTATTGGTGATGGACTAAATCGGTTTGAGCGAAGAGGCTTTGGATGGAGCGGCCAGCCAATTCAAGCAGGACTGTAATTACTCAGAGCTGGCTACCACAAAGGTCAGATGTCTCAGCCTATTTATTAAAGGCAGTTAAGGGCTTTCAGTGTTGTTTTTTCATCTCTCATCCATCAAAGTTACCGGGTGTGTTTTGTTTCCTTTGTGTGCCGTAGTGAATACTAATACTAAGCCTTGTGCCTCGGCTTTACTCTCACTCCTCACAGTCAAGCTGATAAACTTGCTGCTGATTTGTATTCACTTCACACCTCTAACTTTATATGCTTAAGAATTTAATGTTGAAAAAGTGACCTTTTTATGCTTTTTGATCCATCTGCAGGAGCGTTTTTTGAGAAGGGCCGATGGATCACGCCGCTCGGAGAGGCTTTGTGTGAGAATCCGGCTCTGCAGTTGGTCATCCCCATGCGAGCGCGACGTGCGCCGCCGTCACCCCCGACACCGAGCCCTGATTTGTGCGCCCTGATTTCGGACATGCTGGCGTTCGACCCCGACGCTCGTCCCACCGCACTACAGCTGCAGGAGAGAGTTTACAGCGTCACAGACACTCACTGATCTCCAGACTCCAGATTATTTCTTTATTCAGACGCAGTTATAATCACACGGTCCACTCAGTGTCACCCAGATGAGGAGGAGTTCTCACAAGGTTTCTTCCTCATCATCTCAGGGAGTTTTCTCCTCAACACCGTCAACTCGGAGTTGCTCTTTAGGAATAAATTTGCATTTAAAATGTAGAGTTTATATCCTGAACTTAAATATTAAATTCATATAAAGCTGCTTTTGCGACAATGCTCTTTGTTAAAAGTGCTATACAAATAAAATTGAATTGAATTTAACTACTAAATGGAACAGAACTTTACACTTGCCTCAGAAATGATAATTATGAGGATTTTGTACTGTGGAAGTCGTACTAATGTGAATTTTATTTTTGCTGTTTATTGTCTGTTTGCTGAATTCACATTTTAAAAGAAATGCTTGAAATTTTGCACCGAAAATCTACAATGCACTGAAGAGAAGAAAAGTCCACACACTCCTGCTGCAGGTTTTCTGTGCCTGATAAATCCTGACAGATCCTTTTCCACCATTAGTGTGAAATCAATAGCAACCAACAGAAATTCATCAGCTGGATTTTCCTGACTGTTCAGTTTCATCCCGCTTTAAAAGCCCGAGTCTGCAAAGAGTTTAGAAATCATGTACAGCGTCTCGCTCTCAAACCGTATCAGGAGAGGAGCAGCAATAAAAATCTCCAGTACATTTGCTGTCTGAAAGCCATCATGAACCAGTGGAGAAAAATGGGACTCTACAACGACGTTATCGAGAATCCTTCTAGTATTGAGTGAAAGGACAAGAGGAAAAACTTATCAGGGAAGCTGTCAAGAGAGCTAGAGCAACATGAAAGTAGCTGCAGGATTATCTGTCCACTCCTGCTCTCTCCATACATCTGACATGATTCTAGTGTTCTTCAAGTGTCTGAGCTATGGATTGTTTTTTAATGGGATCTGTTCGAGTTGTCGGTGTATTTAAGCTTTAAATAAAAGAAATGTACTGTGTAAAAACTGTGTTCAATAAAACATTAACCAGTACTGACCAATACAGGTACAGTGTATAATTTATTTACACCGATCAGCCATAACATTATGACCACCTGCCTAATATTGTGCCGGTCCCCCTTCTTTTGCTGCCAAAACAGCCCTGACCCATCGAGGCATGGACTCCACTAGATCCCTGAAGGTGTGCTGTGGGATCTGACACTAAGATGTTAGCACTAGATCCTTTAAGTCCTGTAAGTTGTGAAATGGAGCCTCCATGGTTACTTTCGATAGATTCTGACCACTGCAGACCGGGAACACCCCACAAGAGCTGCAGTTTTGGAGATGCTCTGATCCAGTGGTCTATCCGCCATCACAATTCGGCCCGTCGTCAAACTCGCTCAAATCCTTACGCTTGTCCATTTTTCCTGCTTCTAACATCAACTTTGAGGACAAAATGTTCACTTGCTGCCTAATATATGGAAAAAGATGCAGAGTTTTATCCTTGTTTTAATTTTCACTTTACAGGAAGACAGAATTTTTACCATGGCTGTGTAGATTTTCTTTACATCCATTATACATTGCACTAAAAGCGTTTGAGGAACAGAGTGTAAATATTATAAATATTGAGTGTAAATATGTTCCTGGTCAGAATCAGAGAGAAACTCGTGTGACTTTATGGACAGGTGACCTGCAGTCAGAGACGGCGCCGAGGTTAATGATGATGTGGGATTAAATCCAGTCACTTCACCCTGAGAGAGCAGTTTCATTTCCTTCCAGCTGAAGTGAGTGGACCGAGTGTGTAGAAGCTGCTCAGAGGAACAAAGCGTCCAGCACTCAGGCGGAGATGGAGTTCTCTTGAGGACCGCCCGACGCAGCTAGTGGGAAAAATTGATATTTCTATTATTCAAGATGATGGCTGATGTATTTTCCATAGTGTTGAAGTAGCTGCTGAGCTTTTAGTTTAGAGTTATTGGGCTTTTCTTTCTTTCCTGCTGGACTGTACGTGTCAAATGGTGTTTCTGCATCGAGCTGCGCTCATTCTTCCACAGGAAATGAAACTTCCAGTTTGACTGATCCAGAATAAATCTGCTTGGATCCAAAGCGCTTTCTTTGGGTTGAGTGATCATATATCAACATGGGGAAGAGACAAGAATCTAATGTTTTTAAAAAAAAATAAAATTCACTAAGAATATCTTTACACCCTGAAATTTCTCAAATCTATCTGACTGTGAAGCAAATACAGCGGAACCTCAGCATATGAACACCTTCCCTTACCAATTTTTGCACTAAAAAGAATTGATCTGTTCTATTTTTAGCCCAAGCTTGGTGGCACGACTTCCTGTGAGATGGAATGCTTGGCTTGGGTCAGTTCTTTGTAGCCATACAGTTTCCATACGCTTCATATTGGTCATAGTGGTCATATTTTTGGGCGGCTGGAACGGATTATCTGCATTTATGTTATTTCTTATGGGAACATTTGTTTCACAATTTGAATTTTCTCATTAAGAACGTATTAAATTCATATACTAAGGTTCCACTGTAATAAAAATCAGGAGGAATTAAAAGCTTAGTCACACTGGAAACTCAGAACACTGGGATCTCAGGAGTGGGCTGTATAACTCGACGGAGAAAACATGTATCCCTAATGAGAAGCCTGAGGTGATGAAGGTGGTGAGGAAAAACTCCCTGAGATGATATGAGGAAGAAACCTCAAGAGAGAATGGAACCTCATCCTCATTTGGGTGACACTGGACACTGAACTGTTGATAATGACCTTTCTTCAACAGGAAGTAATCGGTCAGTGTAGTATCTGGAGTTCATTACAGACTTAGCATAACAGTTCTATCTATAATGATGTCATAAACAATTCTCCTGCTGGTCATTCGATTGGCCAGTCGTGATGTAGGTTTAGTTCATTATCATAATGTTGAGTTAGATGTGGATTGTGATTAGTATTAGATAAGTGGTTATTGTATGTGTTAATACCTGTTACGCCCCCTAGTTTTACACTAAGCATTGCACCCAAATCTAAAATGTCCGTCTGTTCTGATTGGATCACTGATTTCAAGCCATTTTTTAAATCTTTTTTTCTTTTGGTACTTTGCTATATTCTTCACCGGGGTGAGGATTGAGCTGGATCCCTGGGAATTTAGTGAAGGACCTGCTCTTACATCTGGAATACACAGCAGTTCTTCATATGATGATGTCATAATAGTCATTTAAATGGCCAGTCGTGATGTAGGTTTAGTTTATTTTTCATAATGTGGAGTTAGGATTAGAGTTTTGCCTCTTAGTTTTACACTTAAAGTTATAATCTATGTGGTAGCGTAGTGGTTAAGGTGTTGGACTACTGACCAGAAGATTGTTAGTTTGAATCCCAGGACCACCAAGCTGCCATTGCTGGGCCCCTGAGCAAGGCCCTTAATTGTTGAGTTGTATAAAATGTGATAAAAATGTAAGTGGTTCTGGATAAGAGCGTCTGCTAAATGCCAGAAATGTAAATCTGAAGCCTAGACATTATGAACACACCTTTATTTTTATTTAACCTCCGAGCCGATTCTCCAGCTAATAGACCTCAGTGATCAAGAGAAAGAAAAAAAAGAACCAGCGACAGCGCAAATAAAACAAAACTGCATGGAGTGGTGTACCATTCTGCCCTCTGCCCCGCCTCTTAAACACCTCTCATCCATGGCATTTACCCCCACGCCCTTTCCCTTCCGCTCCACTAGTTTGCAGATCAAACAAACGCACAGCACCTTCTCCCGGAGCATCCATCCATCTGCTGAAACACTCATCCAACTCCATTATCTATGAATTCTGGGGTCGAAGGTCACACGGGGATCAGCTGACGAATCAGAAGACAGATCGCGCGACACTTAAAGTAAAGTCACTGCCGCGAGCCCGTGCAGGAAAATGACGAGCTCAGAGCGTTCGTTTTAATCACACGCTACAAGTCACCAGAAAAGACCGGCCACGCCCTGTTTCCAGTTTACTGGAGCTTATTTTTCAGGGGCCAGACCCCGCACCCCAGACGAGCGGATTTCGAGGCGGTTCACTCATCACCGGAGTGACACCTTGACTCACGGCGCCTGAGACACAGACATAATTGGGTATTGCGATGTTAAATGAAGCAGCAAAAAGCCATCAACAGATATCATGAGCTCTCCCACGAAGAAACGATGCCTCGCCACCCCGGGAGACTTCTGATGGAAATTGGCGGCATGGCAACGGGACCCGACGCAGATTCAGTGAAAAATCAGAGGCTTTTATTGCTAACAAGATGAAGGCAATTTCATTCCACATGACTCCCAGGTTCAGACTGTAGACGCTGCTGCTGCCACCTTTTAATGTCTTTATGATGTTTATTGTATCGATGCTACACACGATAGGTGTGTGTGTGTGTGTGTGTGTGTGTGTGATAACATCCGAGTTTAATCTCCCAGTTTTGCGTAGACTTCTTTTTTCCTTGGATGAGTAACATGGAATTAATATCAATATTCAATCAGAACACCAGCTGAGATAAATATTCTTTATTTCTTAAAACAAAATTTCTATTTATACAAATCTGAATCCTGAATGTCGCATCACACTGTATCTTCCTCTGATCACTTCCTGTCAGTCTCTCTCTCTCACACACACACACTCACCCCTACCCACAAAAACACACACACACACACAAAATCACACACCTACCCACACAATTTCTCACACACACACTCACCCCTACCCACAAAAACACACACACACA
The DNA here is from genome assembly GCF_019097595.1 of Hemibagrus wyckioides. Taxonomy (NCBI): domain Eukaryota; kingdom Metazoa; phylum Chordata; class Actinopteri; order Siluriformes; family Bagridae; genus Hemibagrus; species Hemibagrus wyckioides. The sequence goes on along the minus strand of NC_080734.1, from coordinate 19,359,171 downwards.
AAATCACACACCTACCCACACAATTTCACACACACACACACACTCACCCCTACCCACAAAAACACACACACACACACACAAAATCACACACCCACCCACACAATTTCTCACACACACACACACACACACACACACACACTCACCCCTACCCACAAAATCACACACCTACCCACACAATTTCTCACACACACACACACACACCCCCACCCACCAAAACACACACACACACACACACACACAAAATCACACACCTACCCACACAATTTCTCACACACACACTCACCCCTACCCACAAAAACACACACACACACAAAATCACACACCTACCCACACAATTTCTCAAACACACACAATCACACACATACACACAAACCAAACCCACACACACACAATCACACACCCACCTACCCCACACACACACACACACCTACCCACAAAAACGCACACTCAATCACACACACCTACCCACACAATCTCTCAAACACACAATCACACAAACCAAAGCACACACACACCATAAACCAAACCCACCATCCACACACACACACACACACCTACCCACAAAAACGCACACTCAATGCACCTACCCATACACACACATACACACAATCACACCCACCTACCCAAACATTCACTCACACACACCAACACACATACTACAAGCCAAACCCCCCACACATCCACACACACACACACAATATAATATGTGTCTCCTCCTGTGTGAAGCTGACAGAAATCTCTGTTCTTTCAGTCCAGGCGTTTGACCATGTACGGCCCCTCCAGCTCGTACCCCATCTTCCTGTAATAATTCCTCGTGCCTACACCTGAAAGCAAGAAATAGACACAAACTCAACACACACACACATCTGCGATAACACATTGTTTCATTCATTCAGAGGGCTAGAGCGCCGATCCTGACTTTAATCCCGGTGTGTAAACCTGCATGATAATGAGAGAGAAACTCTTCTTCCCTCTGCGCCATTATCTCAGCCGTGCAGCTGATTTCAGAGTGCAGGAGGGTTTATTCGGCGCGGGCGCGAGGACGATGGGAGACGATGATGAAAGGAAAGCTTGCTAATAGAAGACAAACGCTAAGAGTTTACTCTCAGTACCTGAGATAACGGCCAGTTTGGAAGAGCCGTGTTCGTCTCTGGCGATTCTCTCTGCCTCCTCCATCAGCATCATCCCGAAACCCTGCACACACACACACACACACACACACACACACACAAAAAGGGATTAATACCGAGCCGCACGTAAGGGGAAAACCGAAGCACCACAATATCAAAACCTTTATGTTTTCCTCTCCGAGGATTTCACACGGCTTATGGAAATTGATTTCTCAGGAATGCACAAATTGTCAAATGTTCCTCCAGCTAAGAAATCCCACCTGCAAATATTAGCCTCAAGATTGAAATATCTACAGAAATATCCTGTCTATTTACTGCAACTTTTATTCCTGGACTTTCCACCAGAACACAACAGATCCGAGCTGCTGGGATTCAGGAGGCTTTCACGCTGAAATGGAGCAGCTTCACGTAAACGTGGAGCAGGAAGCGCAGCCTGAGAACCTGAGACATCAACACAGCTCGGGTCTGGTGCTCGGGGCTGGTGCTCGGGGCTGGTGCTCGGGGCTGGTGCTCGGGGCTGCACTTGTTCAGGAAGTAAAGTGTGTTTTCATTATTTTCCATTACACACCTCTAGCATGTGGCAGAGGAACGCTGAGGGACACAGAAGAGGTCAGGAGCCTCACTACACACAGTAGCACCAAAATAATACAAACATTTTTTAATATAATGAGTCGATATGGTTGTGTTGTTCATGAGCTTTTTTCTGATGAAGAAAGATAGAATCACATGACCAACACTGGACCAACACTCGAATTCTCAACAAAATTGGAAATGTACACTGGCATAACATTATGACCACCTGCCTAATTTTGTGTTGGACCTCCTTTTGCTGCCAAAACAGTCCTGACCCGTCCTGTCCATTTTTCCTGTTTCTAACATCAACTTTGAGGAGAAAATGTTCACTTTGCTGCCTAATATATCCCACCCACTAACAGGTGCCATGATGAGGAGATCATCAGTCTTATTCACGGCACCTGGCAGTGGTCATAATGTTATGCCTGATCTGTGTATTTATATAATAAAATCCTGGACACGCACGGCTGTGCTCTAATTTGATAATGTGTTGGAGCTGTTTAACTGACCACAGAAGATGACGTCCATCAACACAGTAACTGCTGAATAGACTTAATAATGATCTAAACCTCTCCTTTACCTCAAACCGGATGCAGCAGCAACAACTAGTTTCCTGGACACCATAAGCATCCCTTCATCAATCAGTTTAAAGCCATTACTAGCTGCAGTGTGTCATGATATTAAACACCGTCCTAAAGATGGAGCAGAACCTGCGACCCGAGGCTAGACACTTTAACTAGTTAAGTAGTGAAGAATATAAAAACACTCTGCATTCCACAGTGGACTGCTTTCTGAATTATCAGACAAGCGCCATGTGACGCCGAGTGCCGATTTTCCCTCCTGACCAATCAGATCGCAAGCTGGGGAAACAAACAATGGAGGAGAAAAATATAGAGCTGGTAGAAAATATAGTCATGTTAGAGAGCAAATATAAGATTTAAGACATATCTTAAAATAAAAAATATTTCGTTGGCAGTGTTTCAGTGATCACAAGAAAATGAGGACATTCACCGGACCTGACAGTCGCTCTTTTATCCTCTTTCCTCCTGCCCCTTTTTCAGCACAGGGAGACAATTTGCTCATCATCACAGATAAACTGGACTTTGTTTACTTTTCTTTATGATGGCTGGTTACGGTGTAAACGGTTATGATGATGGGTGAGGTCAGCAGATCAGATAAGCTGCACAGAAACCTGACCATAAGTCTGAAAACTGGTTTATATGCTTATATACCGATCAACCATAACATTATGACCACCTGCCTAATATTTCATTGCTCCCCTTTTCCTGACAAAACAGCCCTGACCCGTCAAGGCATGGACTCCACTAGATCCCTGAAGGTGTGCTGTGGTATCTGGCACCAAGATGTTAGCAGCAGATCCTTTAAGTCCTGTAAGTTGTGAGGTGGGGCCTCCATGGATTGGATTTCTTTGTCCCGCACATCCCACAGATGCTGGATTGGATCAAGTCAACACCTCAAACTCATCAAACCATTCCTGAACCATTTCTGCGTTATCCTGATTATTAGCCACAGCCATCAGGGAATACCGTTTCCATGAAAGGGTGTAGATGGTCTGGAACAATGCTTAGGTAGGTGGTACGTGTCAAAGGAACATCCACATGGACGGCAGGACCCAAGGTTTCCCAGCAGAACATTGACCAAAGCATGACACTGCCTCCGCCGGCTCGCCTTCTTCCACAGTGCATCCTGATGCCACGTGTTCCTCTGGAAAGTGACCAGGCCACCTTCTTCTATTGCTCCGTGGTCCAATCCTGTGCTTGTGATTTCACCAATCAGAAATTTTAAAAATGGCTGCAGCAACATCAAGCATTTTTAGCTGCAACAATCATAAAACCCCTCCTAGAGGAAGTGAAACACATCCATCTCTAATCTCCTGTTTTTATTTGTTCTTAAAATTCAGAATCGTCCTGTGATCCTGACAGACCTCTGACAGCCGTCCAGTGAGTGCCGGACAGCATTAGAGCAGATAAAACCAAAACCTCTTTTTCCTACCTGGTGCTGGAACTTGCTGGGATCTCGGCTGCTGACGGGAACCACGCTGCCGTACACGTGCAGCTCACGCACAATCGACACCGCGCCCTTGAGCTCCGGCCTGAAAGACTGCGGTGAGCAGCGGCGGAGCCTCAGCAAGCCGATCAGGATGTCCTGCTCGGGATCCTCGTACGACAGGAAGGTCTCCCAGCCTCCGTTAGCCACGTAGTCTCGTCTGATCAGCTCCACCTGCACGCAGCATCGAGCAGTGACTTCATACAGACCAGTCCTGAGTCCTGAATGTATTGAGAGAAAGGTGTTAAAGTAATAATTACCTGGTAAGGTCGCAATTTATGATGGATCTCCTGGATTCCCACCTCTCTGGTTCTCACATCTCGACACTGAAGGAATGAGGAACGTTTAGAAAATTGCTCAACAGCTTTATTAAAATGATGTTAAAATGAGTTCAGGTCACCTCGCTTCCCATGTCCTTCATTCGTGCCAGTGCCAGCTCTCGCAGGTTGCCGTGTTCCACACCGGAGGTGACTAGAGGCATGGGGATGTCCCTGAGAGGAACATCATACTCCATCAGCTTTACTCTCAAACCTTCATCAGTGAACACTCCAACAAAACAGCTGACAACTAAAATTAACACTTTTTTGTCCATTTAGTACAGAATGTAAATGATTAATAATCTCATCCTCTGGGGTCAGATGAGGATGAGTTCAGTTCTGAGTCTGGTTCCTCTCAAGGTTTCTTCCTCATATCATCATCATTTCAAGACTCTCTCATTTGGGTTAAATTAATATCCTGAAGGTTTAGATTTCTGTACAGCTGCTCAGGTTCAGTCTTAATGAGAGAGCAGTCCGACCCAACGGGCCGACCTGGATAGCAATGCATGATGGGAACTGTGTTACTTAGTGTGTGAAATTCCCTAGAATTCTTTAGAAAATCTGCTCTTTTTGGTGGTTCTTGATTGTTCTCTGACTGATGGGCATCATGTTATACACTCTAAGACACTGATCTCAACTCTCAACCAGAGAGCCCTTTATTATATTTGATGCTGTCATGGATAGTGTAATGTGGCTTCTGTGTGAACCAAGTAAACTATGCTCTCTATAAGAGGAGTATAATCATAACCAGATCCTTTACTACCTCTGCACACGGTACACTCGGGTCCAGGGTGGCACCAGCGCCAGGATGCGGGCCACCAGGTCCACCAGAGTGCTGGGCGAGTAGCTCTTGTAGCGTCCCGTCTTCCAGAGCTCGTACAGACCCGTCCCCCGGATCACTAACGTCGGGTAGAGCTTCAGTCCGTCCGGCCGGAACGCCGGGTTCTCGAAGAATTCCTGGACAGGACGAGAAGAAAGTCTCGTTAGACTAGGGAAAAAAAAACCCTGAGCTGTTTAGCAGACCTCACTGACGTTCTAATACTCGCTATTTCAGGTGTGAGAGTGAAGCTCCGAATCATTCAGTCTGCTAAATATCCTGAATCTGTCTTTTGAAGACTGATGGAGCAGAAGACAAAGCAGCCACTGTGTCTGCCACGGAACGTCTGATGATGCTGGTGCTTAGTGGAGCGAGCGCCCGTGTGCCTGACGTGCTTCAGTCATTAATTCGAGCTGTGGCTCTGCGTTTACAGAAAGTCTGCTTGTGGAAAGATTAATAGTGAGACTTGTGCTTTCGGGTGTCCGTGTGTGAGCGTGTCATAGTTCTTTTTAAAGCAGACGGCAGATGATGCAGCGCGTGTGTGTGTGTGTGTGTGTAAGCATTTGTTATTCCACTCTCCATTAAGCAGCTTCGTGTGTCAGACCACGATAATGATGATTGAACCACTGCAACTGAAATGACAATGTCAGCGTGTCTTTAATTGGGTTTGTCCAAACCGGTTAAAGCCTGCGACCTGTGGTGTGTTTGAATCTACTCTTCTCTCTCTGGGAAACATATTACCAGAGTCTTTGTGTATTTACTTATTATTACTATTATTTTGTGAATGTATTTATAGGGAACGAGTGCAGGAGCCTGCATGGACTCTGATAAGTGTGAAGCGGGTGCTGCAGGAGTCTAATGGGATTCCATTATCGCCCACCTGAGCGGCTGCCTTCACCAGAGCCCGGGTTCTGGAGATAGCAGTGACAGGTTCCTCTCCCCCTCAGGAGACAGAAAAACAGAGCGGGAGAGAGCGAGGGGGAAGGTTGAAGGAGAGAGATAAACAGATGTCGGCACTGGTGGGTGACGCGGGTGAGGTGAGGCGGGCGGGGCTCTGCAGACGGGGCGCTGAGAGGAGACTGATAGGAGCGGGCAGGAGCGTCAGGGTTAGAGACCAATGCATGCAGCCATTAATCTCCCTTCTCCTCGCTCTGACACACCTCCTAATGGAGCTACATGGCTCTGATACTGCTGTTTATTTGGAGAAGCTCACACCAGAGACAAACCTCCAGCACACTAACAACACAGATCAGCTCCAAGCTGGCATTGGGTACGAATATCTGGAAAAGGAAAATTCACACTTCAGGAGAAAAATAAAGAATATGACTGGTAGAAACCAGCAAACCAGCACACGCTGCTTATAGTGGATTTATAGAAAAGACACTCAGTAGATTAGGATCTTGAAGACGTGAATTAATGAGGAAAATAAACGGAGATAAAAACGTCTGTCTGAGGAAGGAACAGCAGGAATACAAATCGCATCGGCTGTTGGCTAAATAAAGAAATAAATAAATGACACTGATATCCTGTTCCACTTCCTGTCAGAGCAATGACATCACACTGAAAGCGTTCTTGTTAGCTCCCTTTCTGCTTCCGGAACTAATCACGAGTAATTGGTATTTTATTTCTAATAATAGGTTGTTTTAATTCTGAATAAATAAATAAATAAATGAACCAATTTTGTAATTGGGGTGGAAACTAATCAAGTTTCAATATTACACCTAATTATTTATGGCAGGTGGTTAATATTTCTGCAGGGCTTCATATCTAGAGCCACTTTTAGGAAATAAAACAAAACAAAAGGATTAATTTTAATTAACTATTAATATTAAAAAAAATATTTATTATATTAATTTAAAAAAATAAATACTTATTCATTAAATACATATTCATTACAAATATAAAATCTAAAAATATGAATTAATATTAGTTAATTACAGTAATCTAAAAAATAATTATTAAAATAATATATACACATATATATATATATATATGTACACTACTCATAAAAAGTTAAGGATATTGGGCTTTCGGGTGAAATTTCAGGATGCACCTAAAATGCACTATAACCTTTACAGGTGAACTTAATTTGACCTTCTCTACACTTTTGAATGCACATGTCCAGCTGTTCAGTGTTTCAGTACTTTCTGCAGAACTTGCTGTTCTCTAACAAGGTGCTTAACGGCAAAATTAACAAATGGTGTTTGATCCATGAATCCACCAATAAATGTTCTGGTTCAGTTAGAATTGGTATTTAAACAGTCCTCTTCATCATGCTGTTCACATTCTGACATCATGAGACCAAGACCACACCTAACCACTGATCAACAGAACCTCACCATTGTGAGGCTTCAAACAGGATGTTCTCAGAGGGAAGTGGCCTCTGAGCTTAGAGTGTCACAGAGTGTCACAGAGTGTCATCAGCAGGTTGGGACAGAGATACAGAGAGACTGGAAGAGTCACAGAAAGGCATAGAAGTGGACGTCCTTTGACCACATCCCATGTTGATGACCGCTTCATTGTTAACAGTGCCCTGTGGAACCGGATGATGGGTGCCTCTCACCTCCCTTAAATGTGCCTGGAGTTGAGTGGCATTCAAGTGTCACATCAGACCATTCAAAACCGTTTACATCAGCGTGGTCTGCGTGCTAGACGACCTGCAAGGGTACCTGACCACACCACCAGGCACAGGCGTCGGGCCAGGGAGCATTTATACTGGACGAGGGACCAGTGGGCCTCAGTGCTGTTCTATGATGAAAGTTGATTCACGTTGAGCAGAAATTATGGCCGCCAACGATGTTGGAGACGTCAAGGAGAGCGCTATGCATCAGCCACTGTTGTGGTGGTGTTACAGTCTGGGCAGGTGTGTCTACTCAATACAGAACTGCTCTACATCTTGTGAATGGTACAGTGACAAGCCAATCCTACCTGAATAACATCATTAATCCAGTCATTGTGCCCCTGCATGAACAACACAGGCCTAATTTCATCATCATGGACGACAATGCTCCAGCTCATCGAGGTCGCATCATTAGGGAACTGCTGGAGGCTGGGGTACCTCAGATGGAGTGGCCTGCACTTTCTCCAGACCTGAATCCCATAGAAAACCTCTGGGATCAGCCGAGTCGCCGTGTAGAGGCTCGTAACCCTGCACCCCAGAACCTCAATGACCTGAGGGCCGCCCTTCAAGAAGAGTGGAATGCCATGCCTCAGCAGACAATAAGTCGACTTGTGAACAGCATGAGACGTCGTTGTCAAGCTGTAATTGATGGTCAAGGGCACATGACAAATTATTGAGACATTGAGATTTTTTGTTGTGGTATACCCTCCACTGTTGTTGGCTTTTGTTTCAATAAATTGTTTGAGATGAGGAAATCACCATTGCATGCTTCTACTTAAATGCCCTACTTTCATGATATAATATCACTGTAGTGTGAACTTTTTACATTTTCCATAAATTTCACCCAAAAGCCAAATATCCTTAACTTTTGTGAGTAGTGTATATATAAATATAAATTATAGTATATATATAAATTCACATCTTTTCCCAGCATCCACTTGGGTTTCCTGGGAGTTTTCTGGTTTAATCCAAGAACAAAAAAGGTGGATTAATTACTCAAAATTGCTTTTTCTTAATGTGTGTGTGTGATGAGGATAAAGTGTTTATGAATGATGAAGACAGGATGAAGATTCACTCTTTCTCTTCGCCTGCCACGGATTTCATTTGAAACGTCTCAAACGGCTTTTTGTCCCTAATGATAATTAAAACACACACACACACACACATACTTACACAGTTAGTGAAATGAGTAGACAGAGGCGGTAGAAGAAGAACAGGGCGCTTAGGGGGAGAACCTGTTGTTCCCGTGAGCGCTCTGTGCTGCTGTTTAACACGCAGGCTTTCTCAGGGAGCCGGCACGCACGGTGGCCTCGCAGATTGCATCTTCATTCTTTGCTAATGAAGCCCCCAGTCAAACGCGCTCGATTCATTTCCCGTAATGGACCCCCTGATAACGTGAAGCAATGCGTCACAGCTGGACACCGCCTCGTGCCATAAAAGAGTCCCCCGCCGACCCCTCCTCGGCACAGCGCGCCGCTCGCCACTTCATTTCCATTCCTCCGTCATGCCTGCTGCGTGCCAATTACCTACTGCGTACCGAGGGGGTGGAATTTTCCAAAAGTAGTGTGGAGGCACAGCGAGGATCACTTTAGAGTTTTCTTTCTTCTCCGAAATCTTTTTCTTCTTTTCTAAATATGTTTGCTTTTAGATTTGAAACGGATTTGAGGTCACTGAGTGTAAAAATCCTTATCAAGCAATTATTAGTATTATCAAATAATTATTATTATTAATAGATTATCATACTGATAAATAATCCCTTATTCAATTCAGTTCAACATGTATAGCAGCTTCAACCATAAACATCGTCTCAAAGAAGCTTTACATGAGTATAAACATTCAGAAGAGTTTAAAATGTGGTTTCTATTTATCCCTTTCTCCTTTATTGACTCTTCATACTGTAACGGTTTCCGATATAATTCCATCCTCCTGCAGGATCGCTTATTAATGAGGTGTTACAGAGATGTTAAATATGTACAAAGAGTCTCGCTGCATTTACTCAGATCTAACATCATCTCCTTCTGGGGAGGTTTTTGCTTTTTTTAAGGAGCTCGGCTTAAGCTTTTAAATGTTGAGCGTGAGCTGATAGGGAGAAGTGCCGAGCGGCGTGTATGGAATATGCATAAAAGTCTCATCTGGACTTGCTGAAGGAGCTTATTCTTTTTCTGAGCTGCTGAACAGGAGACACGACGATGCCCCGCTGCGGCGCTGGAGGCCGAGTGAGCGATTGCATCAGAGAGACGTCAGAGGCGTACGGCTCTCACACCCCGAGCTGAGAGAGAGCGGAGCGGAGAAAAGAAGCGGCGGGGAAAAAACCTGTGCGCTTTGATGATTAATTATGGTGTAGTGCTGATGAAGGTGGGGAGTGTGTCGTTCTCTCAAAACTAGCAAATTATGTGGAAAATATCTTACATACAGGTGCACTGATCTAATATCTCTCTCCGGATGAGATACAATAAACCCTGTTTCTAAAGCTGCATTCACACACACTCCAGTCTTTGTACTATGATGTAGTCAGTAATAATGTTCGTCAGTGGGTGGAGCAACTAGCATCGCTGTGGAAGTGAATCACTCTGGAGGGAGATTGTGTGTCTAAAATTCAGCGGTGTTTATCTGCATCATATCACACGAGATGAAGGAGAAGCAGCGTGTGTCACAGATCACATGACCTCTACTGTCCTCACTCCCATCAAGAGTCGCATAAACTTTTCTCAACTCTGCCCCATCACCGGACACGCCCACATCCGGACGCCACCGGGTCACACTGAACAATGATCTCTGGTCGGTTTTTCATGACGGGAGTTGCGACTCGTATCAGTGTCGCATAGAGAGACACAAACAGCAGCTGATATCTGTAGTCATTTGTTTAATTGCTTTGGAGGTCAAAGTTCAGAGCAGTGACTCCTGAGGTCTACTCTGAAACCTGGACTGACTCGAGATGAAGATGTTACATCAGCTTTTAGAAAGAAAGCTCTATTCACACTCATTTCTGCCTCAAGTTTTTTTTTGAAAAACTGTCTGAAGGCACTTTCTGATAACTCGAGTCAGAAATTGCACCTCTGCAGGTTTCAGGGTTTCGTCAGCTGCCTTTGAAGGAACGGAACAGAAACCTAGATTTGTAGTCTGTCAGCAAGAAGAAGAAGAAGAAGAAGAAGAAAGTTGGGGTGTGAGCACAGGGTAAGCTAATGATACAGCAGAGAGGAGAGAGGGATAAGGGCCTTGCTCAAGGGTCCAGCAGTGCTGTGGCTCGAACCCAGACCTTCAGATGAACAACCCAGAGCCTTAACCACTGATTCAATGATGTGATCTGACCAATAGTGGACAGCTGAAACACGTAGCTGTTTACACCGATCAGGCATAAGATTATTAGCACTAACAGGTGACGTGAATAAGACTGATGATCTCCTCATCATGGCACCTGTTAGTGGGTGGGATATATTAGGCAGCAGGTGAACATTTTGTCCTCAAAGTTAGAAGATGTGTTAGAAGCAGGAAAAATGGACAAGCGTAAGGATTTGAGCGAGTTTGATGAAGGACCAAATTGTGATGGCTAGACCACTGGATCAGAGCATCTCCAAAACTGCAGCTCTTGTGGGGTGTTCCCGGTCTGCAGTGGTCAGTATCTATCAAAAGTGGTCCAAGGAGGGAACAGTGGTGAACCGGTGACAGGGTCATGGGCGGCCAAGGGTCAATGATGCACGTGGGGAGTGAAGGCTGGCCCGTGTGATCCGATCCAACAGACGAGCTACTGTTGCTCAAACTGCTGAAGAAGTTAATGCTGGTTCTGATAGAAAGGGGTCAGAATATGACACCTTTGTGGACAGATCAGCTTGAACCAGGTCTGAGTGATGGGATCCTGACGACACACCTGTACTTAATGCTCTCATTTACAGTCAGATCACCAGGACACACACCCATCCTTAATAGCAGCATGTAAGGCTTGTAATTGAGCATCCTGTCCTGAGTGGTACAGTCTGCATTAAAACAGCATTTCTCAATCTCTCCAGGATTTTGTGGAGATTTTTTTGTGATTGCTGCAGCCAGAAACACTTGATATGAAACTTGAAATGAAATCATAAGCACAAGATTCTTCTTTTAAAGCAGTAAAGACACACCTGTAAGGATTTTCTGTGAAAGCTGTACTCATGTTTCACACACATGAATGGAAGAGAATCTGCTGCAATTTTAATAATTTGTGAACTCCTAAAATCCTGGAGAGATTGATCCAATTTCAGTTAAGGAGTCTCAGACACCCGAGTGGACGGAGGATGGACTCAGTGACTCGAGTCGTTTTGAACATCTCGGATCAGCGAAGCAGGAGAATCGTGCTGGAGATGCTGGCAGTAGATCAGTGACACTGCTGACATTCAGAAATGTGGCACTTAATAATCATTAAACTGCATTTCATCAGTAGCCAGTCAGCGCGTGGCTCACAGGTCAATGTCATCCATTACACTGATTACAGTAAAATGACCGATGTGGATTTTTTTTTTTTTATAATCGACAAGTTGTTTACTCTACAGCAGAAATGCATGGCAGTGTGAGAGAGCACACAGGTACTGTTACACCACAGGACCACGAGAAGCCGGACGGAGGTGAAGGAAAAATATAGCAGACCAATCGACCTTCTGTCTCAGAGCAGAAACGAGAGAAGAGCCGGAAAAACCTACAACACCGAGGTTCCTTCAGTTAAAATCATAAATGCATGGAGCAGTGCTGGACAGAAACACTGAAACTTCAGCAGCTCTTCTGATTGGAAATAGGTTCTTTATTTCAACACATTATTTTCCCTGTAGATCCCATTACCCAAGCTGCTGCTGTACAGATGACCAGACTAATGAACAGTCCTGAATCAACTCTAATCCAGTCATTACTCCTCCTCCCATACCTCACAGACAGCACAAAGACAATCAGGAGACTCTCACATTTCTTCACACGTTTCTCTTGCATCATTACCACTTTACTGCCACTAAGCACTCAGTCCAGTACAACATGTTGGTCATTTATACATATTACACACTACACTGTCTAATGCATGAAGAGTAAGACAAACCCTACAAAGTGAATGGTTTTGCAGGTGGTGGCCACTCTCTCCTCATCTGCTCTCTCCTAATCCTTCCTGAGGCAGAATCTGCAACCCAATCAGGTTGAACAGGAAGTCCAGCTCCTCCAGAATGATCTGTTGTGTCTCCCAGTACAGTTTAAGGAGTATGTAGGAGATACTGGGAGACCAATACAAGAGGACAGAGGACCCAGCAGTAGGATGGGTGTCTTCTCTTTAGTGCGAGGAGGATCAACAGGAGCTCTGCCAGAGCTCCACAAAAAGACCTCCAGCACGAACTCCATGAGGATGGTATGAGCTCCCTTCATCCTCTAGTAGGACCTGGAGGTTTAACTTCCCTAACACTGCTCATGAAACATCGTCGTTTACTATGTAGTAGTAAAATAGTTTTCATGTAGCAACCCATTTAGTCAGATGTTCAGTCTGGTCTGATGTTTAGTCCAATTCATTTGGGCTCGTTAAGATTAATGACGTTCAAAGTAAATGTTGATATCTAACCCATCTCTTCTCTCTGAGACGCTCCAAGTGTTTCATAAAAGGAGCTAAAATCTGAAGGTGTTTCTTCAACCAGTAAAATTCTGTGTAAGGTTATCCAACAGAGGGAAAAACACACGTCTCACACTGAAAGCCAACAGAGTCCTGTCTCACTTTACATCAAACACAGCCAGAAAGTACAATATATTGAGAAAGGTTTTGG